>NC_069503.1:795431024-795731024 GCF_027579735.1 Bombina bombina
GAATTTTTTTAGAAAATACTGTTCAGATTGTACAGAAATTAATTGGAAGAAGTATTTAGATAATAGGAAGGAAAGAGACTTATTTTTAAAGAAAAGAATACTAGAGGAAGAAGCTAAAATTAGCTTACAATTTAAAGGCTTCCATGGCTGTTCAGCTAAACATCTTGCTAGGTTAACTAAAATTAGAAAGAAAAAAAATCTGATTCTTGCTATTCAGACAGGTAATGATCGCTTTACTGAATCTAGAGGTTGAGGTTTTTTTTTTCCTATTATCAACAACTTTATTCCAGAATAGAATCAAATGAGTTGAATCAAGAAGTATTTTTGACCAAGATTAAGATGCCCCAAATGCATATTGATGATTTAGCGTCAATTAACGCACCCATCTCTATAGATGAAATAAGAAATGCTATAAATAATCTTAAATTAAATAAAGCGGCAGGGCCGGATGCTAGCAGAGTTTTATAAATGTCTCGGTGAAGACCTCTTGCTAATCTTAGAAAAATTGTTTAATCAATATTTTTCGGCCAAGGGTACTATTTCGAGTTTTTTTTTCTGCAGCTAATATTTCTTTGATATTAAAGAAAGGTAAGAATGCGGAAGACCCAGCATCTTATAGGCCAATCTCTGTGCTCAATTCAGACTACAAGATCTTGATGACTATTATTTCCTCTAGACTTTCAACTGGCCTTCAAAAAATTATTCATCCTAATCAGACAGGATTTATGGTTGCCAGAAATTCTACAAAAAAATATTCGCAAGCTTATAAATTTTCTAGATTATGCCTGGAATATAGATCAAAACAGGAAGAAACCCCTGTTCCGAGATGTTGCTATCTTATCATTGGACGCAGTCAAAGCATTTGACTCAATTGTATGGCAGGATCTATTTAGGGCATTAGATAATTTCGGGTTTAAAGGTTATTTTTTACAATTTATATCTAAACTCTATTCAAAACCAATATCTTTTCTCCTTATTAATGGTCTTTTGTCTCCTGGGATAGTTCTGCAGAGAGGTACCAGACAGGGCTGTCCCCTATCGCCATTGTTATTTAACATTGCGCTTGAGCCTCTGGCAATTCTCTGTAGAGATATCTTGATTGGAGTCCAGATGGGCCCGCAGAAACTCAAAACGTTACTTTATGCTGATGACGTGCTGATCTTCTTAGCTGATTACCAGCAATCTATACCGGTCCTTTTACAAGCTCTCAATGACTTTAGTTCCTTTTCAGGGTATAGGATCAACTTAGAAAAAAGTGAGTTAATGTGCTTAGGTAATGCTCCCGCTATATCTAGTATACCGTTTAAAGTGGTTGATACTATTAAGTACCTGGGTTTAGCTTTACACAAAAATCCGACTCAGTGGTATAAAGCTAACTTTGAATCTTTATTCCAAAAAATCAAAAGAGATCTTCAGATATGAGCGGTATTTCCACTGTCAATTACAGCTGAGATTAACTTAATAAAATCTATCATATTTCCTCGTCTTCTTTATCCTCTCCAGAATCTTCCCTTATTTATTCTCAATAAAGACCTAAAGAAGATCTATACACAGTTTTCAAGATTTATCTGGAATAATAAAAAACCTCGTATTTCGCTAATTAGATTAATGCAAAAAGTTGAATCGGCCGGTGTGGCTCTCCCTAATCTCAAACTATATAATATGGTGGCTATGGTTAAAATAGCAGTAGATTGGCTTGCAGTAACTGATATTATCTCTTCAGGAGATCTGGAAACTTTTTTAATTACGCCATTTTCTTTAAAGGCTATTCTGAATCTCCCGGTACGTAAGTTACCTCAGAACTTCTGTGGACTTTCTACTATTAAAAATATAATTATTGCCTGGCAAAAGTTCTGCAAATCCCTGGATATAGATTATACAGTCTCTGAATTCTTACCGATTATTGGGAATCCTAGTTTTTTACCAGGGATGTACCAGGAAGTATTTAGATAATGGGCTCAAAAAGGGCTAATTTTTGTGAATCAATTATTAGACGGAAACGGTCAAATACATACGTGTCGATTTTTGTTTAATAAATATGAGCTGCCCAAGACGAACCTGTTTGCATATTTTCAATTACGCCATTTTGTTTTCTCACAAAATTGGCTGTTTCCCCTATCAATTGCATGGTCAGATATTAGACTTTCCATTAAAAAATTCCTGGCAGGAGATTTATCGATCTCACTGCTATATGACATTATTTGAATAAACAAAGCTTGCTATATTTGGATAATATCTGTAATGTTTGGTCCTCACTAATGCCTACATTGGATCATAAAAAAATAAAACAGAGTTTTGACTCTCTCCATAAATGTAAAGTACCAATGGCTATAAAGGAATCCCACATAAAGTTGATCAATAATTTCTATCTATCCCCACTCAGGTTATCTAAGTTTTATATAACAAGGACTAGCAGATGTCCACACTGTTATTTTAATTCAGCAGATATAGGTCATATGTTCTGGTGCTGCCCCAGAGTGAGACAGCTTTGGCTAAAGATAATTTTTTGGTTTAATAAATTATATAAAGTCTCGATAGGACTTTCCTTAGAGGAAGTCTTGCTCTTGGCTTCCTCACAAAATGCTCTTAGCAATAGTACTATAAATAGTCTTAACACTATTATACTCCTGGTTAGAGGCTGCCTGCTTAAAAACTGGAAGGCTAATCATGTACCAGGGCTAACTGTGATATTAAAAGCTATTCAGGAACAAATAGTTTATGAATCTTATCATCTTAAGAATGCGTCAGAAATTAGGATTAAGAACTTCTTATGGAAGTGGGCCCCAGTTATTTTAACTTATTCAAGACCACTCCAAAAACGGATTCTTTATCCATTCTTGCAGTCAATTCGTTTTGCTGAATTGACAATATTAAATGTGTTTCCTCACTCATGGATTGAGAGTCGTTGAGAAAGGTGTGCTGGCTGGGTGGCAGGGGGTGGGGGTGGGGGGGTTGGGTTTTTTTTCCATTTCTTTTTTTTTTTCTCTCTTTTTTTTTTTTTTCTCTCTCTCCTTCTTCCTCTTTGGTATCTGTTTGTTTATTCCTTTGTACCTGTGTTGTCTTCCCCTTTCTGGGGGAAAGAAGAATTTAAAATCCAGCAGCGAAATTGATTCTTGAGAAAATTATTAATTTTAGTCTGGAACCCTGTCTTTTTTGTTATTATAATATTGTAAGATACAAAAATGTTTTGACCTTGCGTGGTGCAAAAGATAATATTAGAAAGTCTTAATTTATGTTGTTGTTTTCACCTGTTGATTTGGTTTTTGTTATATTTTGCTGGAATTAAATAAAAAGAAAAAAATTATTACAAAAAAAAAAAGAAAAGACAGATAATATAAACAGGAGCCTGCAGGAGTCTGTAAATGTGTGTATATATCCGGCACTGTGGGGCTTGGTTAGGAGTAGGGTTGCACCGATTCCATTTTTTTATGACTGAGTACAAGTACCGATACTTGTTTTCAAATACTCACCGATACCAATTACCGATACTTTTTTTTTATGTCATGTGACAGTTTACCAAACACAATACAGACTAATTATTTAAGATTCCTTCTTTATAATTATAAAGGACTGTAATTCAAAAGACATTATGAAATAATAAAAAAGTTCACTGAACATGTTTATAAATAAAAAATATTACAATAAAATATTAAATTTAAAGGGGTGATACAATTGGGTTGTAGGGCTGAATATAACATCAATCTAACATTTGTATAGAGGTTTGAATCTAAGTTGAACAGTCTTTCACTTTCCACCATACTGCATGGGGCAGAAAGATATTTTTGGGCCATTTTTGCCAGAGCTGGAAATCTGTTTATTAACTGCCCAGTACTTCAGGGGTTTGTCTGAACGAGGTACAGGGATCTATCCTACAATAATACAAATAGCAGCAATTTGTATTGGCAGAACAGTAGTAAACTATTTTTAGTTTAGTCTCCTCTCCAGTTTAAAATGAAATAGGAACATGCAGTTTAAAAAAACGCCACAAGATAGCATATGGGTAGGAAGTGGAGGTATCGGTTTAAGTATCAGTGCATTTGCACGAGTACAAGTACTCATGCAAATACTTGGTATCGGTACCGATACCGATACTAGTATCGGTATCGGTGCATCCCTAGTTAGGAGTCTAAAAATCAGCACAATGTTCTTGAAAAATAAGCAAAACTATTCATTTTTATAAAAACACTCCCAGATGGGCTATACAAATGGATCATCTACAAATCATTTATGCAACGAAAAATCTATTGTGCAATGCCCCTTTAAGGAGATCAAAGGAAAATCTAATTAAACACCCAATAAAGAAAAACTATTAGAAACAGAAATATTGCAGGCTTCTTGAAGGGATAGTCTAATCAAAATAAATATTTCATGATTCAGATAGAGTATACAATTTTAAGCACATTTCTAATTTACTCCTATTATCAATATAAGGAGCTGGCCCATTTTTGCTTCAGCACCTGAGTAGCGCTTACTGATTGGTGTCTAAATGTAGCCACCAATCATCAAGTGCTACCCATAACTTAAAGGGACAATTGAATGCAAATAAAACAAAAATCATATGATACAAATTATTAAAGTTTATATTTTTTTGCATTGCTAACCCTAGCTAACTAGGCTTTAAACACCCACAATGGAGCTAAACACAAAGGTAAATTCACACTTGGAAGCCAAAAGCATTGCAGCTCTGTAGCAGAGCACAGCTAATGAGACAATAAGGACCAGCTCTTGAATGTAGCAGCCAATTAATGATCGTTGTTTACACATTAGCCAATCATCTTCTAGCTCCCAAGAGTGCATCAGTATACTTTTCAATGAAGAATATTAAGAGAATTATGTAAATCAGATAATAGAAATAAATTAGAAAGCTTTTAGTTTTCCTTTTTAAATTTCATGCTTTATCTCAATCATGAAATTTTACTTTTGACTTTACTATCCCTTTAAATATTTTAACTAAAGTATCTTAACATGTCTGAAACATTTTTAGTGCAAACTATTATTTTTAATAAATATAATATACAGTTAATTAATATGTGGCTCAAGAGCAATAAAATATAACTTTTGACTTTTAAATATGAGTGCAAAAATAGAAGATCAATGTCAACACACAATAATCTAGGCAATATAAAACTAGTAATTTTAATAAAAAAAAAACGATTCAGACCAGGGGGCCGATTTATCAAGTGTCTGTCTGACAACATACGCTGTCGGCATTTAACATTGCACAAGTAGATCTAGTAAACTGCTTGTACAATGCCACCCCTGCAGATTTGCGGCCAATTGGCCGCTAGCAGGGGTGTCAATCAACCCGATTTTATTAAATCTGGCGGATTGATTTCTGCAGCCTCAGAGGAGCCGTACAAGTTAAGGAGCAGCTGTCTTAAGATCGCTGCATCTTAACTGCTTTTTCCTGAAGGCTCGCGCAGAAACAGCTGCATTGGGGCCGATTGACAGCTTGTTAAATCGGCCCCCAAGTATTTTCTTTTTTTTAAACATTTATTTTCAATTAATAATACAAAACTTTATTTGAATTTAAATTCTGGTACAATAATATTATTTGTAAAATATAATTAAGTGGATAACTGTAAACAAACATAACAAAACTATTTGAAAATACATTTCATTTGTGTTTATTTTTTAAAAAAAAAATATAGAACATAATCTATTATTGACTTGTGTTTTATTCCACTACTAGATATAAAAATAATCATAATTAGGTCTACATTATACTTATTCATAAGAAGTCAGCAGCTTTTGTTTTTTTTGAGTATCTGTGTGTGTGAATATTTGTTTGTTTTTATGAAAACAAAGAACCAGTGAATCCCAAAAGAGGAAATAAGTTGTGTTTATAGAGGCAGAATTACTTTGATCTGTTACTACAAAGGCTTCAAGGTTTTTTTTGTTTTTTACTAACAGCAAACATAAGTAAATTAAATGTAAGCCTCATTAAAATAACTCCATACCTGTCATAAACAGACCTAAATAAGTCTTAACTGTTTCCCAAAGTATTACGCTTTACAGTGATAATTAAATTAATGGGTGGTTCATTTTGGCCACAAGCAACATCAAAGAATATTATTTATGTTCTGGGAATAGTATATTCTGTAACTCAAAGTTAATCAATTTCAAAAGTATACAATTATACAAGAACAATAAATCTAAATGAAAGAGGTAGCAGGTAAGTCCCGTCTGCTTTTTTATATTTAAAATAAAACAGAATCACAGAAATGAATCTTATTAATTTTACTTTTTCCTGAACACTTTTACTTGCACATAACTAAAAGCAATTTCATAGTGTCTACAATAAGAGTAAATTAATTAAAAAGGGACTAAAGTCACACTTAATAGATTTTGTTGCCAGATATTTTAAATGCTATATTCACTGAATTTAAAAACAGGAACATACCTGCTCCAACTACAGATAGTGATATAAAAAAGGATGTGAAATCTTTTCTCTATCATAGTATTTGAATTATTCATTGAAGTGTAGTTCATGCTAGCTCAGATGGAAGTGAAAAGTGACCATATGCAGAAAAAAAAGGTTACACTTTCCCTTTCTCTCATCTTGAGGGTGGACATAAGATAAATTGTACGTTAGAAAGCAAGATCATTTTCCATACCAAGGCAATTCATTCATCTGATAAAAGAAGGTTTCTTTCAGATATTGTCAGTAAATTAAATGCTTTAGAGTTACAGTGGAGGATATATTATTAGGATATATGAATAATTCAGCAGAAAGTTTTATCATAGGTAGGACAAGAAGGCACAATGTAGAGTGCTGGAATTAATTTAATATTAGATTAGTATTCCTCTATGTGCAAGGTGTAGAGAGTTATGTTTTAGAAATATCAGGCTAGAGAGCTCTTCATTATTATTCTTTTGTCTTATGTTTTTTTGTTTTGTTTATCAGAAATATTAGTTAAAGACATCATATATCTCTATATTTACACTGTGCTGTATGGGTTTGGTTTAGCAATAAATCAAATAAGTATGGGTTTTATGAAAAAATAACATATTCTAGTACAAGTCATATAAAAGAGGCAAATTCACTGTTCTGCAAATTATTTTACATTCTGTTTTATGCAATGAGGATTGTTTGTAACACGTTTCCAAGTAAAGAAAGACACATTTTCTTTTTAACTTTAGCCTTTTACATAGATGTCACATATCATTATATATGGAAATGTTTTATTTATATTACCTTACGTTAATTAAAGGGAAACTAAACTCAACTTTTTTTCTTTCATGATTTAGATAGAGCATGCAATTTTAAGCAACTTTCTATTTTACTACTTTTATTATAGAAGAAAAAATTGGTTTTAGTGTCCCTTTAAATAGAATATCTAACTCTGGCAGGGGCTTGATCAGCGCTGATTTAAAGGAAAACACCATGAAAACAATTTTTAACCCCGATCAATACATCTCACTTTTCCAATAGCAAGAGCAATTTATGCTACAGAGGGTGCGGAGAGAGAGGTACATATATACATACAGGGAGTGCAGAATTATTAGGCAAGTTGTATTTTTGAGGATTAATTTTATTATTGAACAACAACCATGTTCTCAATGAACCCAAAAAACTCATTAATATCAAAGCTGAATAGTTTTGGAAGTAGTTTTTAGTTTGTTTTTAGTTATAGCTATTTTAGGGGGATATCTGTGTGTGCAGGTGACTATTACTGTGCATAATTATTAGGCAACTTAACAAAAAACAAATATATACCCATTTCAATTATTTATTTTTACCAGTGAAACCAATATAACATCTCAACATTCACAAATATACATTTCTGACATTCAAAAACAAAACAAAAACAAATCAGTGACCAATATAGCCACCTTTCTTTGCAAGGACACTCAAAAGCCTGCCATCCATGGATTCTGTCAGTGTTTTGATCTGTTCACCATCAACATTGCATGCAGCAGCAACCACAGCCTCCCAGACACTGTTCAGAGAGGTGTACTGTTTTCCCTCCTTGTAAATCTCACATTTGATGATGGACCACAGGTTCTCAATGGGGTTCAGATCAGGTGAACAAGGAGGCCATGTCATTAGATTTTCTTCTTTTATACCCTTTCTTGCCAGCCACGCTGTGGAGTACTTGGACACGTGTGATGGAGCATTGTCCTGCATGAAAATCATGTTTTTCTTGAAGGATGCAGACTTCTTCCTGTACCACTGCTTGAAGAAGGTGTCTTCCAGAAACTGGCAGTAGGACTGGGAGTTGAGCTTGACTCCATCCTCAACCCAAAAAGGCCCCACAAGCTCATCTTTGATGATACCAGCCCAAACCAGTACTCCACCTCCACCTTGCTGGCGTCTGAGTCGGACTGGAGCTCTCTGCCCTTTACCAATCCAGCCACTGGCCCATCCATCTGGCCCATCAAGACTCACTCTCATTTCATCAGTCCATAAAACCTTAGAAAAATCAGTCTTGAGATATTTCTTGGCCCAGTCTTGACGTTTCAGCTTGTGTGTCTTGTTCAGTGGTGGTCGTCTTTCAGCCTTTCTTACCTTGGCCATGTCTCTGAGTATTGCACACCTTGTGCTTTTAGGCACTCCAGTGATGTTGCATCTCTGAAATATGGCCAAACTGGTGGCAAGTGGCATCTTGGCAGCTGCACGCTTGACTTTTCTCAGTTCATGGGCAGTTATTTTGCGCCTTGGTTTTTCCACACGCTTCTTGCAACCCTGTTGACTATTTTGAATGAAACGCTTGATTGTTCGATGATCACGCTTCAGAAGCTTTGCAATTTTAAGAGTGCTGCATCCCTCTATCTCACTATTTTTGACTTTTCTGAGCCTGTCAAGCCCTTCTTTTGACCCATTTTGCCAAAGGAAAGGAAGTTGCCTAATAATTATGCACACCTGATATAGGGTGTTGATGTCATTAGACCACACCCCTTCTCATTACAGAGATGCACATCACCTAATATGCTTAATTGGTAGTAGGCTTTCGAGCCTATACAGCTTGGAGTAAGACAACATGCATAAAGAGGATGATGTGGTCAAAATACTCATTTGCCTAATAATTCTGCACTCCCTGTATGTGGTGGGAATGCACGATTATCAGGGACACGTGGGTCAAGCTAAATGACTTACTTAGTTACCTTTTAGAAGAACAAATAACTCTGTCCATGGACCAAGCGCTTTTAAACAGAGACCTACCGAGACATATACCGTCACTTAATACATTTTGTAAAATTTTATGCACAATTACTAGAATGTGCTTAGCTAAATACTGGAAAGTGGGTAAACCAGCTTGGAAGGAAGTTACAGATAAAATTCAGGATATATACTCTCTCTCAGAAGGGGCTTCACAAATACAAGGTAATGTAGCACAATTTCTGAAAATTTGGTATTTCTGGATCTTAAAAGGGAATAGTCTGAAGAGATAGACAAGGGTAGAGGACCATGGTTCACCCAAGATAAGTGATAACATTGTAGTAAAAAGGGACATTTTTTGAAGTACTGGACACATTTTTCTGAGTTTTGCCTTAGCCATGTACTAACCCAGAACCCAACAGATATTATTAATGAGCTTCTGTAAACGATAAAATAACCACACACACAGCTATTTTATTTTTATGTTTATATTTGTTTTTATTAGTTTTGACCATGTTATTGTTACCGTTATTTGTTTATTTAGTTATTATCAGAAAAAAAGGGTGTAAAACCACTTCCAGGAAGCCTAAAAGGACAATACTCATTATCAACCTTGCAGTTTTTCCAAGCAAGGTTACTAGTTGGGATAGAGGCCTAGTGGATAGTTAAATCTATTTGGGCTCACAAAGATGTAACCACTGTCATTGAAATTGGACTTGGATAAAGACTTTAAGCTCAGATGGCACATTATGACATGTATTTTGTAAACTGATATGTAACCTGCTTTACTAATGTTTACCTATGCTGACTGTGTAAGGACGAGACGAGGTCTATATGTATTTGCTCCTGGATTTGAAATAAAATTCTTTTAAAATAAATAGAATATCTAATTTTTTGCTTTCCAATTGTTTTATTTAAATGGGCAGTTAAAAGTAGCAAAAAAAAAACCTCATTGGTAACTAACAGCTAGATTTAGAGTTTTCCGTTAGAAGGGGTGCGTTAGCTATGCATGTTTTTTTTTCCCCGCACCTTTTAAACAACGCTGGTATTGAGAGTTCTCTGAAGGGCTGCGTTAGGCTCCAAAAAGGGAGCGTACAGGCATATTTACCGCCACTTCAACTCTCAATACCAGCGTTGCTTACAGACGCGGCCAGCTTCAAAAACGTGCTTGTGCACGATTTCCCCATAGGAAACAATGGGGCAGTTTGAGCTTTAAAAAAAACCTAACACCTGCAAAAAAGCAGCGTTCAGCTCCTAACGCAGCCCCATTGTTTCCTATAGGGAAACACTTCCTAAGTCTGCACCTAACACCCTAACATGTAGCCAGAGTCTAAACACCCCTAACCTTACACTTATTAACCCCTAATCTGCCGCCTCTGCTATCGCTGACCCCTGCATTATATTATTAACCCCTAATCTGCCACTCCGTACACCGCCGCAACCTACATAATAGCTTTGTACCCCTAATCTGCTGCCCCTAACATCGCCGACCCCTATATTATAGTTATTAACACCTAATCTGCCCCCCCTACCAACATCGCCACTACTTTACCTACACTTATTAACCCCTAATCTGCCGACTGGACCTCACCGCTAATATAATAAATGTATTAACCCCTAAAGCTAAGTCTTACCCTAACCCTTATTAAATAAATTAATCCTATTTAAAGCTAAATAATTACCTGTAAAATAAACCCTAATATAGCTACAATATAATGAATAATTATATTGTAGCTATTTTAGGATTTATATTTATTTTACAGGCAACTATGTATTTATTTTAATCAGGTACAATAGCTATTAAATAGATAATAACTATTTTATAGCTACCTAGTTAAAATAATTACAAAATTACCTGTAAAATAAATCCTAACCTAAGTTACAATTAAACCTAACACTACACTATCAATAAATTAATTAAACAACCTAAAATTATCTACAATTAAATCAACTAAACTAAATTACAAAAAAACCCCACTAAATTACAAAAACAAACAAACACTAAATTACAAAAAATAAAAAAAGATTACTAGAATTTTAAACTAATTACACCTACTCTAAGCCCCCTAAAAAAATAACAAAGCCCCCCAAAATAAAAAAAAAATGTCCTACCCTATTCTAAAATAAAAAGTTAACAGCTCTTTTACCTTACCAGCCCTGTTCCGATCAGCCAACAGAATGCAAGCTCAATCTGATTGGCTGATTGGATCAGCCAATCGGATTGAACTTGAATCTGATTGGCTGATTCAATCAGCCAATCAGATTTTTCCTACCTTAATTCCGATTGGCTGATAGAATCCTATCAGCCAATCGGAATTCGAGGGACGCCATCTTGGATGACGTCCCTTAAAGGAGCCTTCATTCGCCGGGAGTAGCCGGAAGAAGAGGATGGATCCGCGTCGGCTGCTTCAAGATGGTCCTGCTCCGCGCCAAATGGATGAAGATAGAAGACGCCGCCTGGATGAAGATGTCTACCGGTCCGGATGTCCTCTTCTTGCCGGATAGGATGAAGACTTCGGAGCCTCTTCTGGACCTCTTCTTGCTGGGTAGGATGAAGACTTCGGACCCTCTTCTGGACGGATCGGTGATACCCGGCGTGGTGAAGATAAGGTAGGGAGATCTTCAGGGGCTTAGTGTTAGGTTTTTTAAGGGGGGTTTGGGTTAGATTAGGGGTATGTGGGTGGTGGGTTGTAATGTTGGGGCGGGGTATTGTATGTTTTTTTTAAATGCAAAAGAGCTGATTTCTTTGGGGCATGCCCGCAAAAGGCCCTTTTAAGGGTTGGTAAGGTAAAAGAGCTGTTAACTTTTTTATTTTAGAATAGGGTAGGGCATTTTTTTATTTTGGGGGGCTTTGTTATTTTTTTAGGGGGCTTAGAGTAGGTGTAATTAGTTTAAAATTCTTGTAATCTTTTTTTTTTTTGTAATTTAGTGATTGTTTTTTTTTTTGTAATTTAGTTTAGTTGATTTAATTGTACATAATTGTAGGTAGTTTATTTAATTAATTTATTGATAGTGTAGTGTTAGGTTTAATTGTAACTTTGGTTAGGATTTATTTTACAGGTAATTTTGTAATTATTTTAACTAGGTAGCTATTAAATAGTTCTTAACTATTTAATAGCTATTGTACCTGGTTAAAATAAATACAAAGTTGCCTGTAAAATAAATATAAATCCTAAAATAGCTACAATATAATTATTTGTTATATTGTAGCTATATTAGGGTTTATTTTACAGGTAAGTATTTAGCTTTAAATAGGATTCATTTATTTAATAAGAGTTAATTTATTTCGTTAGATTTAAATTATATTTAATTTAAGGGGGTGTTAGGGCTAGGGTTAGACTTAGCTTTACGGGTTAATACATTTATTATAGTAGTGGTGAGGTCCAGTCGGCAGATTAGGGGTTATTACTTGAAGTTAGGTGTCAGCGATGTTAGGGAGGGCAGATTAGGGGTTAATACTATTTATTATAGGGTTTTTGAGGCAGGAGTGAGGCGGTTTAGGGGTTAATACATTTATTATAGTGGCGACGAGGTCGGTCGGCAGAATAGGGGTTAATAAGTGTAGGTAGATAGCGGTGACGTTGGGGGGGCAGATTAGGGGTTAATAAATATTATGTAGGTGTCGGCGATGTTAGGGGCAGCAGATTAGGAGTACATAGGGATAATGTAGGTTGCGGCGGTGTGCGGTCGGCAGATTAGGGGTTAAAAAATTTAATTATAGTGGCGGCGATGTGGGAGGACCTCGGTTTAGGGGTAGATAGGTAGTTTATGGGTGTTAGTGTAATTTAGAGCACAGTAGTTAAGAGCTTTATGAACCGGAGTTAGCCCATAAAGCTCTTAAAGGGACCTATAACACCTTCTAAAAATTGTTTGAACTAACTTATACTTACTAATAATAACAAACTAAGCATTAACCCCTATCCTTGATGCTCAGTTTACCCCAAACAGTTCAAGAAGAGCATCTTCAATCAGACTGCTGATCCGGTGCTTGGTAATGCTATTTATGCTGCCATGTTGTAATGCACGTTGCTCACGGGAACAGCAGTCAGGTGATGTGCATGGCAGATAATTGTATAAATAAAGTTAAGAGGATTATCAGAATGCTCCCTCACTGTGGTGCTATATAAACATCATATGTGCCTCATATTTATATATTTTTGAAAAGCATAGGTTAAAAAATGATTTATACCTTTTTATAAATTATATTCCATCATGTGACAAAAACTCAAGACAACAGTCGTCCATATTAATGAGATGGAAGAAATAAAGTTTCACTTGTTTATTTCTTTTTATGTACACCTGTTGAAATGGAATGTTTTTATGTATTCATTGAACAGTACAGTTTCAGTACAATTTTCTGAAATAATATATTTCTTAAAATTCACAAGATTTCAGTGTATTTCACTTTATATTTTTGTGCTGCCACTTCATAATTATGTATATTGTGTCATTTAGCAAATTGCCATATATACTATTAAATGAAATGAAATACAAATCAATATTAGTTTAACACATACTATCAACAGGATTTTCCTTAAAGCTATATTTGCTATTTTCACACTAGAAATATTTGTCATTAGTTATTCAGAGACACTTTGAATATATTGGCAGATAATTGTATATATCAAGTTCAGAATGCTACCTCACTGTGGTGCTGAGTGCTGTATAAACATCATATGTGCCTCATATTTATATAAATAAACATTCAGTTTGTTCATTCATTGTTTTAAAATCAAAGCAATCAAAACTTTCTGCATTAGAAATACTTCTGCACTATTGAGTGCACAGCTAGAGGAATGTTTGTTTTAGCTAATAGCAGGCTACACCGGGAGGAGGGGGAGAGGCATGCTCCGCGTGAAGAAGGAAGGCATCTGAAAAACTTACATTTTAATTACTAGAAGATTTATGCACTTAGTGCAATAGTAGGCTACACCCGGAGGAGTGGGGAAGAGGAAGGAGGGGAATGCTCCGTGTGAAGAAGGAAGGCATCTGAAAAACTTACATTTTAATTACTAGAAGATTTATGCACTTAGTGCAATAGTAGGCTACACTGGGAGGAGTGGGGAAGAGGAAGGAGGGGAATGCTCCGTGTGAAGAAGGAAGGCAGCTGAAAAACTTACATTTTAATTACTAGAAGATTTATGCACTTAGTGCAATAGTAGGCTACACCCGGAGGAGTGGGGAAGAGGAAGGAGGGGAATGCTCCGTGTGAAGAAGGAAGGCATCTGAAAAACTTACATTTTAATTACTAGAAGATTTATGCACTTAGTGCAATAGTAGGCTACACTGGGAGGAGTGGGGAAGAGGAAGGAGGGGAATGCTCCGTGTGAAGAAGGAAGGCATCTGAAAAACTTACATTTTAATTACTAGAAGATTTATGCACTTAGTGCAATAGTAGGCTACACCGGGAGGAGTGGGGAAGAGGAAGGAGGGGAATGCTCCGTGTGAAGAAGGAAGGCAGCTGAAAAACTTACAATTTAATTACTAGAAGATTTATGCACTTAGTGCAATAGCAGGCTACACTGGGAGGAGTGGGGAAGAGGAAGGAGGGGAATGCTCCGTGTGAAGAAGGAAGGCAGCTGAAAAACTTACAATTTAATTACTAGAAGATTTATGCACTTAGTGCAATAGCAGGCTACACTGGGAGGAGTGGGGAAGAGGAAGGAGGGGAATGCTCCGTGTGAAGAAGGAAGGCATCTGAAAAACTTACATTTTAATTACTAGAAGATTTATGCACTTAGTGCAATAGTAGGCTACACCGGGAGGAGTGGGGAAGAGGAAGGAGGGGCATGCTCCGTGGGGAGAAGGCAGGCAGCTGAATAACCCTGTATTTACATTTTACTAGAACATTTATGCACTGTGTAAGCATCTTTTTAATGTCGAGTCCATAAAATGGCTTATTGTCTTTTGAAGTAAAATGTAAATACAGCGTTATTCAGCTGCCTGCCTTCTCCCCATGGAGCAAGCCCCTCCTTCCTCTTCCCCACTCCTCCGGGTGTAGCCTGCTATTGCACTAAGTGCATAAATCTTCTAGTAATTAAAATGTAAGTTTTTCAGCTGCCTGCCTTCTTCACATGGAGCATGCCCCTCCTTCCTCTTCCCCACTCCTCCCGGTGTAGCCTGCTATTAGCTAAAACAAACATTCCTCTAGCTGTGCACTCAATAGTGCAGAAGTATTTCTAACGCAGAAAGTTTTGATTGCTTTGATTATAAAACAATGAATGGGCAAACTGAATGTTTATTTATATAAATATGAGGCACATACGATGTTTATACAGCACTCAGCACCACAGTGAGGGAGCATTCTGATAATCCTCTTAACTTTATTTATACAATTATCTGCCATGCACATCACCTGACTGCTGTGCCTGTGAGCAACGTGCGTTACAACATGGCAGCATACATAGCAGCATTGAGCTCAGCATCACCATTCTGTTTGACAACACTCTTCTTGAATATACTGGGGGTAAGCTTCACAGACTGCCTAAAAATCCTTTTTTACTAGATTTAGAGTACATTTATGAATTAAAAGCAGAAGTTAGTTTGCAGAATTTGCAGCAGGTGTTTAGTGTCCCTTTAACTCCTGACTTTTTTCTGCGGCTGGAGTCTTGTCGGTAGAGGGTCTAATGATCACTTCAGCCAAGACTCTAAATACCAGCGTTAGGAAGATCCCATTGAAAAGATAGGATACGCAATTGGCGTAGGGGGATCTGCGGTATGGAAAAGTCGCGGCTGGAAAGTGAGCGTTAGACCCTTTCCTGACTGACTCTAAATACCAGCGGGCGGTAAAAACCAGCGTTAGGACCCCTTAACGCTCGTTTGGACGGCTAACGCAGAACTCTAAATCTAGGCGTAAGTATTTAACCCAAACTAAGGGGTTAAACATGTGTAAAGTCTTGTTGGGAGCCAAAACATAATGCAGCTCCCGAGAAGAACACAAATAGACATGTGCATTTGTATTCATTTGAATATTGGCCCATTCTTCTATTCAATAGCACACTGAGTAGACAAATGAAAATGGGACCAAGTTATAACCACAACAGCATTTTTAATGTTTATTAGTCAAATTTGTTTTGTTTTCATTAGTAACTTTCAGCACCAGTAGAAAGGACCAGAGAACACAAGAGGGGGAGAGTGAGGGTGATGAGAATCTTTGACAAATCAGCTCCTTCATTTGCAGTGATTTACAGGGTGTCTGACCAATCATGTGTACAACTTCCCCTGTCCAATGCTGATAGAGCATCACTAAATGATTGATGTGAGGGCAAGCAATTCAGGCATTAAAGGGACACTGAACCCACCTTTTTTCTTTTGTGATTCAGATTGAGCATGCAATTTTAAGCAACTTTCTAATTTACTCCTATTATTAATTTTCCTTCGTTCTCTTGCTATCTTTATTTGAAAAAGAAGGCATCTAGGTTTTTTTTTGGTTCAGACTCTGGACAGCAGTTTTTAATTGGTGGATAAATGTATCCACCATTCAGCAAGAACAACCCAGGTTGATCATCAAAAATGGTCCGGCATCTAAATTTACATTCTTGCATTTCAAATAAAGATACCAAGAGAATAAATAAAAAAAATTGATAATAGGAGTAAATTAGAAAGTTGCTTAAAATTGTATGCTCTATCTGAATCACGAAAGAAACAATTTGGGTTCAGTGTCCCTTTAAATACCAAACAGGCTTATGTAATCAAATATAAACCTAGTATAGGAAGGTGGTATTCTAATGAACATCAGTCATCGTCTAGTCATTTTTCTTTCAGCTTTTGAGCAGTGCAGTGGTGTGTCAGCTTGCTGTGCTGTTTTTTTGCAGTAAAATTGAGTAGAATCTGAATTTTTCTTGCAGTGCAGTATAAACTACATACATACTGCATTGTTGTCTTTTTTTAAATCTGGGAATCTGTTTTCTTTATGTTAGTGTTAAAGAGTTGTATCTTAATAATACTGCAGTATGGGCATATCTGTGAAAGATAGGTTTATTTTGGTTTAAACATTGTGTGTGGAGAAAAACATTATATTATCTTAATAATGACATCAGTGCTAAGGGGCAGGAGGACTGGTGTTGTATCAACTTTAGTTTCTCCAATGCTCTGCATTTCCTCCAGCAATCAGCAATCATTTGAACTCTGCCACACCTATCTCCTCCACTGTTGCTCCTCTAAACCTCCCTCCCTTGTTCTGCCTCATACATTTAAATGTATCCTCTATCCTGGACTCTGTCTCGTAATGCAAAAGGGCAACACCAGCTCTGTGTGACTTCTGCAGGCAATAGGCTAATGCTTCATGCATAAAAATCTGCTGTAATGGATTTTCTATTAGCATGTGCAGCAGGAGTTAAGAACAATGCTGATTATAAGCAGCACTAGCATGTGTTGCAGGATCATGACACACAGCTTGTGATGGACACCACCAACCTGTGCAGCAAGAACTTGTCACACAGTTGATGATGGGCACTGCTAGTCTGTGCAGCAGAAGCTTGATGTGCAGAAGGTGATGGGCATTACTAGCCTGTGCAGAATAAGCTTGGCAAAGAGCTGCGGATGGGCACCACTAACCTATGCAGCAGGGGCTTGGCACACAGCTGGTGATGGGCACAGGTTAATGTCTTCAGGACACCAATGGCTTCACTAATACCCTGTGCAGTAAGGGATCTGTGTGCATACCAGCCGTATCTGTACCTCCCTAAACCATATGTCCCTTGGTTTCCCTAGCTTTTGAGGGTTAAACTGATTTCTACTCACTTTTCCTTACTGCTCAACACTTGTGGCTTCCCCACTAGACCAAATTTGAAGCCAATAATGTTACGGTTATATTCCTTTTCTGACTTATTATAATACTAGTTAAAAGATTTTTGAAAGCCACATATTATTTTCCCAATGATAATACTTAGAAACTATTCTATATTACACTTAAACCACTTGCTGATCTAAGTTGCATAAAACTTAATATAATATTATTGCTCCTATTTAAAGGGACAGGAAAAAAATATTTAATGATTTGGATAAAACATACAATTTTAAACTACTTTCCAATTTACTTATATGTTTTAATTTGCTTCATTTTCTTGTTATCCTTTGCTAAAGGAACACCTTTGCACTACTGGTAGCTAGATGAACATATCTAGTTAGTCACTCACAAAAGACAAAATGTGTGCAGGCACCAATCAGCAACTAGCTCCCATTAGTGTAAGATATGTGCATATTATTTTTCATCAAGGGATACAAAAAGAATGAACCTTTCCTAACTCAATTGCTTTCCCCTTGAACCCCTTAGAATGTAAGCCTATGAGTCCAGCTGTTTGCAGATCACCTTCATAAGTGCCAACTATAACAGTGGAACTCTCGGCAGGGCCCTCTACCCATTTCCCTATAAATGTTATCTTGTATACCAACTATTGCCTGCTATGTCCAATTGTCTATAAGCATGTCCTCGTCCTCCTTCCTTGGAGGTGTATTTTTTAGATTTATGTACTACCTACTTAGTCCACTAACTATGCTGCCTCCTTCTGCTGCTACGACAGCTTTATGCTCTGTGGAAGTTATCATTTAAAGTAAAAAAAACTGTAGTAAACTGTAACACACTGTGTTCATGGGAATCTAAGCATGTCCTTGTCCTCCTCCTTTAGGGTTTATTTTTTTAGTTGAAATAAATCTTTATTGTGGGCAACAATCATTGAAAGACAGTACAACCAGTGATTAATCAGATATGACATCTATAATGCACAAAATTACAATTTATAGAAGCTTACATTCCTTTAGATGCCCCCCGTCCTGTACCACACCGGTACTTGTGGGATAGAAGTGACTGACAATATCTAGCATATCTCTGTATATACGCTTTGCCCTTTTTATACATTCTTATAAAGTAATAATAATAGATTCCCCATAACATAAAAAAAAGAAAAAAAGAAACAAGGGGTACAAAAGAGAAAGAAAAACCTAAAACAGAAAACAGAAAAAAAAACAACAACTACAAACTAACTTCATAACTGTGGTACTAGTGGTGAGCATCTTTTTGCTCTGATCATTTTTTGTCTAGGCTCTGATAGTTCCTGTAAAGAGATAAAATCTAAGAGTTGAGTCTAGTCTACCGAAGAAGGTGTGGTCCCAAACTCCCGCCTTATTTTTAATTAAGAGTTCCCTTGTTTGCCGTTCATATAATATGGTTTATTGTAGCATGATACATATAGTCTTATTCTTTCTCATTCATTATCCAGTAAAACCATATTTTGGTGAACTGTTCCCTATCACCTTGTATAGAGGCCGATATTTCCGACATAGTATATAAATGCTCTATCTTGCCCATTATCTCCTGCCACTCGGGGGCCCCTACTTTCCAGTGTCTGGCTATACAGACTCTGGTTGCTGTACATAGAGTCTTAATAAATGTGTTTATGACCTTATTATATTGTGTAAATCTATAGTTCAGGAGTGCATGCGCTGGAGTCAAAGTGATATGCTCTTGGAGTAACCTATTTATAAGTTCCTGGAGTTTTTCCCAAATAATTCTAATTTGAGGGCATGTCCACCACATGTGGAGGTATGTACCCCTTTCCTGACAACCTCTATAGCAGTGATTTGACCCATTTTGAGAGAAGTGGCATGTTTTCTCAGGTGTGAGATACCATCTAAAAGCTGTCTTTATACAATTTTCTCGCAGGTCGGCGTTAATCAAACCCCTACTAGTATCAAACATCACCTGCTCCCATTGTTCCCTTGATATATTCAGTCCAGTATCATGTCCCCATTTGGTCAGTAGCGTCGAGATGCTCGGCTCTGCGGCTGTCTGTAAGGCTATATATAGTTTTGATATCAGCTGTCTCTGTCTGTCTGGAGCAGTGCAAATCCGCTCCAAGGGGGTCATTGTCTGAGCTGTCCAAGGGTAGCAGTAGCCCTGCACCGCCGAGGAGAGCTGTAGGTATAGGAACCAATGCAATTTCAATGGCTGTATTTTGTCTTGCAGTTGAGAATACGTCTGTATATGTCTGCCCTCCAAAAAATCTGCCACCCTGTAGAGTCCCTTATTGAGCCACTTCCCCACCTGTACACGAATCTCAGGTGGAAGTAAAGCTCCTACCGGCTTAATGCCTGTGCTTGTCGGCATCAGTTTCAGGGTGCCTGTGAGAGATCTCCAAATCTTGATAGTGTCAATCATGGCCCGTGATCTAAAGCTTTGTTCCTCCAGTGAATGCCCCACTTCCCATAAAGCATCTGCAGGGCAGTCATACCCCCCCAAACCCGCCTCTATCTGGGTCCAAAGGATCTTAGGGTTATTCTGGTTTAGTAAAGAGGTCTGGGCTAGTCTGGCCGCATAGTAATAATCTAACAAATTCGGCATGCCCACCCCCCCTAGTTGTCTGTGTCTGGATAACGTACGGGAGGCTATTCTCGCTTTTCTATCCTGCCTCAGGAAGCTGTTAAGGGACGATTGCAATTTAAGCAATTCTGGTTTAGGTATCATCGTGGGTAAAGTTCTAAAAAGATACAGAATCCTGGGCAGGATATTCATTTTAATAGCAGAGAGTCTCCCATACCAGGAAAAGTTATAGGTTTTCCATTTCTTGAAGTCTTTGTCTATGGTCTTATAGAGAGGGGCGTAATTTAAGTTATGTAAGGAGTGATATGATTCCGCAATTTTAATACCTAGATATGTAATCGATTTTTTGGCCCATGCGAACTCAAAGTTGGCTTCTATTAATTTTTTTGTATGTGCTGGGAGAGATAAAGGTAGCGCCTCACTTTTCTCTAAATTGATCTTATAACCTGACACCAGTGAGAAGTCATGCAGCGTCTGGTAAAGGTTAGGGAGAGATATCAAGGGTCTAGTTATGGTTAATAGAACGTCATCTGCAAAAAGCGATATTTTGTATTCTAAATCCCCCACCCTTACCCCAGAAATGTCAGGATTTTGTCTTATGGCTGCCGCTAGTGGCTCTATGCATAGGGCAAAGAGCAATGGGGGCAGGGGACACCCCTGCCTCGTGCCACTAAGGATCTGGATGGGTCTGGACTGAAAACCCGCCGCTCTAATGACTGCCGTTGGGGTAGAGTAGATTCCCCTTATCGCCTTCATAAATGCCCCACTAAATCCCATCTCCGTCAAGATCGTAGTCATGTAGGTCCAGTCTATCCTGTCGAACGCCTTCTCCGCGTCCAATGAGAGGAGCAGAGAAGGCGTCCCTGTGGCCTTTAAGTAGTCTATGAGTGTAATGGTCCTCCTAACATTATCAGGAGCCTCCCTTTCTGAAATAAACCCCACCTGGTCTGGGTGGACCAAATGTGGTGCTATTTTCCTGAGCCTATTTGCTAGTATTTTCGTGAGAATTTTAACATCCTGATTTATCAGGGATATTGGTCTATAACTTTGACAGTTCTCTGGGTTTTTACCTGGCTTAGGAATTACTACTATCTTGGCCCTTAGGAGATCTGTCGGTATTTCTCTACCTCCCATGACATCGTTGCAAAATTTCTGTAGATGTTTGACTAGATCTGACTTGAAAATTTTGTAGTATTCTGCCGGGTAGCCGTCAGGCCCCGGCGCCTTGCCTAATTTCAGGTCCTTAATTGCCAGGAGGATTTCCCCTATCGAGATGTCAGCGTTCAGGTCATCATTATCTTGTGTGGAGAGTCTAGGAAGGTTGGCCCTGTCTAGTAGTCGTCTTAGGGTCTCCTTAGTCTGTGTCGTGTGTTTCACCTTTTTCCCATCATAGAGGGAGGAATAATAGTCAGCAAAAGTGTCGGCTATCTCCTGTGGATGGGATGTGCGGTCCCCATCCGGTTTTTGCAGTACTGGAATGGCGAAGTTTCTAACCCTTTCTCTCAATTTGTGGGCTAAGTACCTATCCGGTTTGTTAGAGTAGAGGTAGTAGTGGGCCTTTAATGTCTGTATTGCCCTGACTGAGTGGGAATCTAGTATTTTGGTCAAGTCTTTTCTCTTAGCTTGAAGGGTCTTAAATACAGTTGGGGAGAGTGTTTGCTGGTGTCTTTTCTCCAGTCCCTCAATCTCTGTCTGGAGTCTCTGTTTAATCTCTAGTGTTTTCTTAATGGCTCTAGTCTTTGCTTTGATAAGTAGTCCCCTAATGAATGGTTTGTGGGCTGCCCAGGTATTAATGGGGTTAGACGTAGAGCCCACATTCTCCGACCAATATTCTCCTAATGCCTTAGACATAGCCGTATGAGTATGTTGGTGTTTAACTGTTATCGGGTCAAAGGTCCACGACCTCTGTCTGTTTAGGTTTAAGATACCCGTCAGTTCAATCTGTACCAGTGAGTGGTCAGACCACACACAGGAGTGTATGGATGAAGTGACTATGTTTGGCAATAAGGTTTGGCTAAGAAAAATGTAGTCTAGTCTCGAGTATGTTTTGTGGGCATGGGAGTAGAATGTATAGTCCGTTGTCTTACCGTATTTAGCTTCCCATGAGTCTAGGATATTATGTGTGGCTAGGGAGTCCCTAATGGATTTCGCTATATTATTGTGCCTCTGTTGTTTATTAGTCACTTTGAGTCCTGGTCCTGTTTTGTGTGGGGTCAGGGATATATTAAAGTCTCCAGCTAGAATAATCCTGGTCTGTGACCATTGGGTTAGTAGATGTGATATGTGTCTGAAAAAAGAGTCTTGCTTCTCATTAGGGGCATAGACATTATAGATAGTAACCGGAGTATTCTGTATAGTCCCTCTAACAATAAGATACCTGCCTTCCGGGTCTATTATAGTTTCCTCAGTGAGGAATTGAAGTGAATGATGAATTAAAATAGATACCCCCCTCTTTTTTGTGTCAGTAGTCGAATGATAGTGTATGGGAAATTGTTTGGACCAGTACTTAGGAATCACCTTTTTGATAAAATGGGTTTCTTGTAGCATTATGATCTCGGCTTTCATTCTAGTATATTGGGTAAGGGCAGTTCTACGTTTAACTTCCGAGTTCAGACCTCTCACATTGTGTGAGATTATTCTAAGTTTTTGGGTCATTACATAAAACTTACCCTCCCTGAGTCTATAGCGGGACCACCTTCCTTCCTATCTATATATCTTGTACCACATAAACAAAAACAAAACAGAAACATTTTAAAACCATACTTAGCATGATAAAGTAACATTTTAACTGCTGTAATACAAAAGTATTGAGTGTCTGGGTCTGGCACCCATGCACCCCATTCAAGCATAGTGCAATAACAACTTACCAAATAGGCATAACAAACGTGCAATAAATATCAAACAAATAACCTATAATTCTTTGTGTGTAAATAATAGATAGGTAGCCTGAGATATTTAAGGTACCATCTACTCTTGTATAGCTGGCCTACTGATTTGGGCAACTTTTTTTCTTTTTTTTTCTTTTTTTTTTATCATCCATAACAAAATACCAGATCATGTTTTCTCCCCCTCCCTCTAAACCAGTATGTCCATAATGTCTTTGGGGGTTAGAGTTCTTGATTCAGGGCTTTCTCTGGCCGTTTGGCCACTGCAGCCGGCCTCAGCTGCCTATGTATCTAATACCAAGTCTCTCACTATACAGAGGGAGGAAGATAGCTGGCTCTGGCCTAAGGCTCACAGTTCAACAAGAGTCCCACCTGTGGAAAGAAGGGTCAGTACAGTACTTATCTGTGTAGGATCTCGTCCTGGTATCTGAAGAGTTTCTGTCCCTCTTCAAGTTTTTTGCTTCTTCTTAGTGACCTGTGACCAATTTCGAGTTCTGGAGTGGGCGCTTGCTGTATTCAGTTTCCCTTCCTCCCCTCGATGTGAATCTGGGGATAGTCGGGGGGAGTCCAGGCCAAGATGTTGGCATATTTCAGGTATATCCTTTGGGTCCCTTATTGTAAAGGTCACCCCGTTCTGACTGATGTTAAGGGCGAAAGGGAATCCCCAACGGTAGGGGATCTGGTTTTTCCTTAATAGCTGTGTAAGTGGTCGCAAAGCACCCCTCTTCTGAAGTGTCTTCAGACATAGGTCCTGGAAAAACTGGACCACCGAGCCCTGGAACTTGAAGGTCGGGTTCTGTCTTGAGGCTGCCAATATTGCCTCTTTTTCTCTGAAGCGGAACATTCGGACAATTATATCCCTTGGAGGGGCATCCCCCTTGGGTTTTGCTCTCAGAGCCCTAAGGGCCCTTTCCATCTGGAATAAATGATCTTCAGATTGCCCTGTTATGGCCTGGAAGAGCTGAGTCAGATATCTTTCCAGATCACCAGGTGACACAGATTCGGGGATCCCTTTCAGTCGGATGTTGCATCTGCGACTCCGGTTTTCCAGATCTTCCATCCGCTCTTGGATTGTATCTAGCTCTAATTGTTGTGAGGCCACTTGTTGGGATAGTGTAGAAACCTCGTCGAGTGTAGAAGTTTCGTTGTCTTCTAGTGTTGCTACCCTGTTGCCTAAGTCTTGGACCTCTTGTTTAATGTCAGCTAGACTGCTGGTGACAGACTGTTGCATAGTGTCCATCTTTTCCAGGAGCTTCTCAAAATTGGACGATATGTATTGCTTGGATACCAAGTGTTTGATGTCTGCTTTCGTGACAGGTGTCAAGTCATCCATAATGGAGGTGCTATTGGTGTCCGAATCTGCTTCCTCCTCCGGGTCTTTAATTGAAGTCTCTATTTGCTTGTCACCCTTAGCTGGTTTAAAGAAAAGATTTGCAGAGGACATTTTGCTTCCTGCAGCAGACTTGGGTGGTTTTCTTTGAGACATGTTAGAGGTAGATAGAGATGTTGTCTTAGCTAGGCTGGGGTTATTCCTTAGGCAGTAGCAGGATAGGTCTACAGTCAGTATTGGCGGTAATCTAGGGCAGGCTAGGAGGGAGCCTATCTCCTTCCTAGAAAGGATTAAAGTCTCAATTTATTTTCTGACTTCCAGCCCTGTTTATAATGGCATCTGAGGGGTGATCGGTAGTGTGGCTAAGGGAGTAAAGATGTCTGTGCTCCCCTATGTTGTAGCATTTAATTTGTCCTGCAGCCCTAGGTTTATGCATCCCTGTAGGGACTGTAGCTCATGAACTCACTATCCACCTTCCCCATATAAGGGATAGTCCTGCCCCGGCCAGGTGAGTGTTATCAGCGTAATATGCTTTGGGCTTCTGCTGTGGGTCTTATACGGTATATGGTTGCTGCATGTCCCCCTATTTAGCCGGGTCTACCTGACTGTGCATGTCCTTTAACCCTCGGGGTTACCTGTGGTGACCGGGAGTTCAGGGCCTCTTCTTTATTGTGATCTCTCACTTATTATGGCTCCCGTTGTCTTCTCCTCCATACCCCGCCTTTCAGTGTGAACTCACCCGGTCCGGAGTACAGTCCACAGCGCAAGTGCTGTCATGGTAGGTTGCAGCAGAGGTCCGGTATGTCATTCTAGGAGTCAGGCCTTCCTCGTGGCTGTTAAAGATGGCGGCTGGTCTCCTACCCGGCTCAGCTCCGGGAGCGTGTAACAGCTAAAGCTGCCGTTTGAGTTTGTAGTCCGCAGCCGGATCTAGTGTGGGGAACCCAGCGTTCACTCCCCTCATTTATCTGCCCTTTTAGTGGGTAATGGTGATCTATTTAGGTCATTTAATCACACTCTGTGCACGGAGCTGTTTGCCTATGCGTCCTACATGGCGCTCCCTCAGGCTCCGCCGTCCTTTAGGGTTTATTTTTGAGGTTTATCTACCTAGTTCAGTAACTCTGCTGCCTGCTTCTGTTACCATTCCTGCTCCTTCCTATTCTACTTTGTGGTGGTTATTATCCGTTAAGGCCTAATCCTCAGGGAACTGCTGGCCGCTAAGTCCATGGGGTTCTAGGCATCTGTAAACCCTCTTTATCCCTTCAAGGTTTATTTTTGAGGTTTATCTACCTAGTCCAGTATGTCCTAGTTTATTATAGCAAATATATATGTGGCCATTATTGGAAAATTCAGTACGCCAATTTAAAGCTATGCAATAAATAGGTATACAATGAAAGCTGTGGATACATTTTGGAGAGAAACAAAAACAAAACAATCTAAAACTTGATTGTTAAATGTTTTTGATAGATTGGACTTGGCATCTCAGTATTAAGCATCTCATAGTTTAATGTGGTCCACAATCGTCTGTTAAGTGAATAAAATGAGACATAACAAATGGATTGTGATGGCTTAGAATGGGAAAACACTTGTTTTTCCAAGATTAGAATTCATTAATGTTAGAATTTACCTGTATATTCATTAAGGAGTCGTTCTGATTTTGCATTAATTTCCTTGTTGATGGCTTTGTATCATATTGCTTCTTACTGATTTATGCCCTTTACACAGAAAGTAGCAACAGACAGATTCACATTAAAAAATATAGACATATAAAGATACATAAAATATATTTTTAATTTAATAGAAATAATTCAGGAAAGATACCCCAAAAACAAGAAAGACAATTATGTGGCATAGTAAATATACGACCTTACCAGCAGTAAATATTCCAATAGTAATAAAATAATGCTAAAATATGACTTCATGTCAGCATCAGTTACAAACGTCTTATAACATCAATTAATTGCAATGCCAATGCAGAATCTTAAGGTGACAATAACAACATTATTTTACTTAATTTGCCTTCATATTATAAATAAAATAAAAGTGAATATTATTATATGTTGAAATAGTATGATTGCTTTATTGTTGCTATAATTTGAGTAGCAAATAACTGAAGCTCGTATTCGAAGCTCGTATTCATCAGTTTGTAAATGGAATTTAAAATAGAATAGCTATTTGAATTTATTTGGACATTAAAGGGACATAAAACCCAAATTTTTTTCATTCATGATTTATATAGAGCATGTGATCTTAAAGAACTTTCCAATTTATCTATTATCTAATTTGTTTTGTACTCTTGGCATGCTTTGTTGAAAACTCTACTAAGGTAGGCTCAAGAGCTGCTGATTGGTGGCTGCACATATATGCCTCATTTTATTGGCTCACCTATGTGATCAGCTATCTTCCAGTAGTGCATTTCTACTGCTTCAACAAATGAAACTAAGAGAATGAAGCAACTTTGAAAATACAAATACATTGAAAAGTTATTTAAATGACCAGTAAATACAATAGATTTGCATAATCAACAAATGAAAAATAAATAAAAAGACAATGCAATAGCACTTAGAACCTCGAATGCGTAGTAGATTTTTTGCTGACAAATTGCAAAATCCTGTCTATTTCCACTCTTCCTGTATCATGTGGCAGTCATCTGCCCATCACAAATGCATATACATATTTTCTTGAACACTCTCAGTAGGAGCTGGTGACTCAAAAAGAGTAAATATAACAATTAAAAAGATGGTGGGGGTTGAGCTAGCCACAGTGCAGCTAGGACGTCTGAGTTCAGAGCTCTGAGCCCAGATCCAGTTAAACTAAGTTCAGAAGTACTTAAATTAATCCCTTATCGCAAGTCATAATCTAATTGAAGCCCGAGGAACATGTCTCATCACCTTTGAAAAAGAACGTGGTTTTGTGACTCTACAAGCATAGCACATCCGGCTGAGACATATTATCATACATAAAAAATACCACAGCCAAGTCAACTTAGCAAACTCAAACACTCTGGAGGGTCGGGGATCTGCTCCGGGGTGTCAGAAGTGTCAGAAGAGACATAAAAGGGTGTCTACATGAAGAGCCTAGTTACCTATTAGTGGGTGCGCCACCATTTTGGGCCCAGCTGAACTATATAGCCCCATGCCGCCGACAAACTCTTATGAAAGGTGAAGAGATTATCGGAGTCCGCTCCTCAAGTTTGCAATGGAGGCTGAGATGTGAATAGTTAGGGGCAGTGAACTTTGTATCTAACCTTAACAGAACAGCAGAGACTGCTGTGCGGCTGTGTAGACCATTTGTGCCTGCTTCTTATTGCTCCACATGGTACACGGAGCTTGTACTCATTGCAATTCGTCGGCCTGCAGAGATCGTGACCCAGAGGGGTATTTGGAGACACTGCCTTACTTTTGCCACTCCAGCTTCACCCCTCCTGCTCTGGGATGGTCATCATCTTTTAATTAAAGAAATTACAGGTCTGTTACCTGCTATGTCCAAGGGTCTATAAGCATGTCCTTCCCCCTTCCTTGGAGGTGTATTTTTTTAGATTATTGTACTACCTACTTAGTCCACTAACTGTGCTGCCTCCTTCTGCTGCTACAACAGCTTTCTGCTCTGTGGAAGTTATCATTTAAAGTAAAATTTGTAGTAAACTGTAACACACTGTGTTCATGGGAATCTAAGCACGTCCTTGTCCTCCTCCTTTAGTGTTTATTTTTGAGGTTTATCTACCTAGTTCAGTAACTCTGCTGCCTGCTTCTGTTACCATTCCTGCTCCTTCCTATTCTACTTTGTGGTGGTTATTATCCGTTAAGGCCTAATCCTCAGGGAACTGCTGGCCGCTAAGTCCATGGGGTTCTAGGCATCTGTAAACCCTCTTTATCCCTTGGAGGTTTATTTTTGAGGTTTATCTACCTAGTCCAGTATGTCCTAGTTTATTATAGCGAATGTATATGTGGCCATTATTGGAATGTTCAGTATGCCAATTTAAAGCTATGCAATAAATAGGAATACAATGAAAGCTGTGGATACATTTTGGAGAGAAACAAAAACAAAACAATCTAAAACTTGATTGTTAAATGTTTTTGATAGATTGGACTTGGCATCTCAGTATTAAGAATCTCATAGTTTAATGTGGTCCACAATAGTCTGTTAAAGGGCCACTAAACCCAAAATCTTTCTTTCATGATTCAGATAGAAAATAGAAATTTAAACAACATTACAATTTACTTCCATTATTTATTTTGGTTCATTTTTTAAATATCCTTAGTTGAAGAAAAAGCAATGCACATGGTGAGCCAATCACATGAGGCTTCTATGTGCAGCAACCAATCAGCAGCTAGTGAGCATATCTAGATATGCTTTTCATCAAAGAATAGCAAGAGAATAAAACAAATTAGATATTATAAGTAAATTAGAAAGATGTTTAAAATTGCATTCTCTTTCTAAATCATAAAAGAAAAAAATGTGGGTGGCATGTCCCTTTAAGTGCATAAAATGAGACATAACAAACGGATTGTGATGGCTTAGAATGGGAAAACACTTGTTTTTCTAAGATTAGAATTCATTAATGTTAGAATTTACCTGTATATTCATTAAGGAGTCGTTCTGATTTTGCATTAATTTCCTTGTTGATGAATTTGTATCATATTGCTTCTTACTGATTTATGTCCTTTACACAGGAAGTAGCAACAGAGTCACATTAAAAATATAGACATATAAATATACATAAAATATATTTTTAATTTAATAGAAATAATTCAGGAAAGATACCACAAAAAAAAGAAAGACAATTATGTGGCATAGTAAATATACGACCTTACCAGCAGTAAATATTCCAATAGTAATAAAATAATGCTAAAATATCACTTCATATCAGCATCAATTACAAATGTCTTATAACATCAATTAATTGCAATGCCAATGCAGAATCTTAAGGTGACAATAACAAAATTATTTTACTTACTTTGCCTTCATATTATAAATAAAATAAAAGTGAATAATATTATATGTTGAAATCGTATGATTGCTTTATTGTTCCTATAATTTGAGTAGCGAATAACTGAAGCTCGTATTCGAAGCTCGTATTCATCAGTTTGTAAATGGAATTTAAAATAGAATAGCTATTTTAATTTAATGGACATTAAAGGGACATGAAACCCACATTTTCTTCATCCATGATTTATATAGAGCATGTGATCTTAAAGAACTTTCCAATTTACATCTATTATCTAATTTGTTTTGTACTCTTGGCATGCTTGTTGAAAATTATACTAAGGTAGGCTCAAGAGCTGCTGATTGGTGGCTGCACATATATGCCTCATTTTATTGGCTCACCTATGTGATCAGCTATCTTCCAGTAGTGCATTGCTACTGCTTCAACAAATGAAACTAAGAAAATGAAGCAACTTTGAAAATACAAATACTTTGAAAAGATATTTAAATGACCAATACATACAGTAGATTTGCATAATCTACAAATGAAAAATAAATAAAAAGACAATGCAATAGCACTTAGAACCTCAAATGCGTAGTAGATTTTTTGCTTGTAAATGCTGAAGCAAGAATGGTGGACCAAAAGTTCTTAGACAATTTAGGTGGGTGCTGGGAGCTAATACCTGGGCCGTTACCTATGCAACCAGCGGATAGCAATAGAGACCAATTATATCCAAATCCAGATTCAGATACATAAAGCGCTGTAGACAGACATCAAGCGGAATTGTATATGTAAACAAACAGACTTTATGCAGTTCAGAAATAGCTGGCAGTGTTAGGCAAAAGCTTGTGTATACTAAAACTTTTTTTCCCTTATTGAGACAGTAGCAATACTTGCAAAGGCTGTGTCAAACTTAAGCATGGCATACACAAATTAGCACAACGTAAATTGCCATCAGCTATGGAACTACAAGTAAAAAGATGTTATTATAAACCATACTTGATTTCACCGCCGCTGCTCCGGATCATTGGCGTCCCTCTAATGAGTATCGCCGTTCGCGGTTCCTCCTTCTTGTTGATTGACACACGGAGCGTCTTGCAATACTTGCGCTCCGGTGTTGGTGCCGCTGATCGCGGCTTCTCTCCTTGGATCTCCCACGATAGCTGCAGTTCTTACTCTAGGAGATCAGTGGCCGTCCCAGCCTGTTTTCCTGCGGCTTGTATAGAGGTCTCGTAGCTAGCTGCACAACCCAGATGCTCCTCCCTCCAAGCTGGGGGTAAGGTGTAAGCCAACAGACTTTTAAATGGAATGGTATCCTCCTATTGGAGAATCCAATACCTCCCATTTTTTAACTGTTTGTTATCATGCTCAAACAAGAAGACACATTTATGCAAATTATTTGAGATTTAAAGCAGAACATTACGTATTTCTTTTGTAAACCTAATACAAAACATGGTCTATTCATGTGTGGAAATTGATTATAGCAATGTACACGAGAATTATATATAAGAAATGTACCTTAATAATTAAACCCAGCACTAGATTTTAAAATGGCCATCTATATCTATTTAGTACATGTGTTTAGACATGTTATAATACACATGAAAAAATTATTAATAAATCATACCAGTTAACATATATCTATTTGTTCACCACTGTCAACTAAATATTAACCTAAAGCCTAGGACCAGACATAGATCCAATTGGATAATAATTTTCTAATCTTGGTCTATTGGTTTAATGTTGCATCTATAGGGTAGATAATACTATTGTTGCTGCTTGTTTTGATTATAGTGTTGTCTCAGGCCCTATGATACTATGGACACAAGGACCAGTAATCTCACCTATTCCAATAATTAATAATGTCAAACTCAGAGTTGAATCCAAGAGGCAGCAGGCTACCCAATTTGTGCATCCAGTAAATTTCCTGTCGTGACAAAATCTGGAATTTATCTCACCCCCTAGGGGTTTTTTGGATCAATTCAATAGCCTGCCACCTGAAGGAATAAACTTCACCATTATGTACCTCCAAAAAATGTCTTGATAGGGCAGAAACTGCTCTTTCCTTGCTGATGTGGGCCAAATGTTCTTTCACCCTTGTGCCCACCTCTCTCGTAGTTCTGCCAACATACTGTCTATTACAAGAGACACATTCGACTAGATAGACCACATATTTGCTCTTACACTTAATGCAGCCTCTTGTTTCAAATGTGTCTCCAGTAGATGCAGAAACAAAATTTCTAGAGACATGGATATACTCACAGGATCTACATGAGCGTTTACCGCACCTATAGGTTCCTTTAAATTGTAACCATGAGCTCTCTCTCTGTTTAGTCCTTAGAAGGCTTGGGGAAAGAATATTGCCTAATGTCATATTGCGTTTATAAACAAATTGGCAACCTTCACTTATGGAACTCCTCAGTTGTCTATCCCCTCTGAGGATTGACAAGTTCTTACGTATAACGTTGCAGACCTGGTAGTACTGGTAAGAGTACGCCGTCACAAACAGAGGCTTCTGATGAGCACCCTGTTTTTCAGTGAGGCCTTCTCTTTTTCGTGGTACCAGTAGATTACTCCTGTCAATCGTTTGCACTTCTCTGAAGGCTCTATCAACAACCTTCTTAGGGTAGTTTCTGGCTCTCAGTCTCTTGTTGAGTTTCTCACTCTCCCTCCTGAAATCCTCATCTCGGGTACAGTTGCGTTTAACACGCAAAAACTGTCCCTTTGCTATTCCTTTAAAAACATGCCCAGGTTGATTGCTTTGGGCATGTAAAATTGAATTTCCAGATATTGGTTTACAGAAGAGAGAGGAGACAACCCTTCTGTTCTGACAATCTGAGGTCAGTGTGACATCCAAATAATTGATACTAGTTTTGTGCCAATCATAAGTGAACTTCAGCTCAACAGAATTGAAGTTTAAATACTCCACAAAATCTTTTGCTAGTATCGGACCTCCAGACCAAATTATAAGGATGTCATCTATGTATCTCATGTACCCGATGACATGTTGGGAATAAATGTTTCCATCTCCAAAGACGTGGAACCGCTCCCACCAACCCATGAAAATATTGGCGTAGGATGGGGCAAATTTTGCCCCCATAGCGGTTCCACATCTCTGGAGATAAAAATCATTAGCAAACTTAAAAAAGTTATGCTTTAAGAGAAATTCAATGACCCTTAATATATACTCTTGATGTTCATCCATAAGACCTGTATATCTCTTGAGATAGAATCTGACAGCCTCAAGCCCAAACTTATGAGGTATAGAGGAATACAGGGAGACCACATCTATGGTCAACCAACTATATCCCTCCTCCCACATTACTTCCTCCAATATGGATAGAGTATGTGTGGTATCTCTCAAATAGCTGGGTAGTTTTTTTACTAGAGGCTGTAAGAATTGATCAACCCACCTAGATAGTGGTTCTGTCAGGGAGCCGATACCTGCCACTATAGGGTGACCCCTAACATCCTCAAGGCTCTTATAGACCTTCGGGAGATGGTGGAAGATGGGCATCACTGGATTTTCCACCATCAAGCAATCATATGTTCTTCTGTCTAGAATGCCCATCTCCAGACCATCATCCTGAAGGTCCCTGAGTAATGTTTGATAGTTCACAGTTGGATCTTTGTTAAGGGGTGTGTATGCTTCTGGATCTCTGAGTTGTCTGTGGGCTTCGCCCTCATACATACTCCTGTCCAGTACCACCACCCCCCCCCCCCTTATCCGACTATCTTATCACTATACTCTCATTGTTTTGAAGTGTGGTCATTGCCTCTCTTTCTTTCCTAGTCAGGTTAGAGGGACCTTTATGTTCTTGTTTGGACAGTTCAGTCAAATCCTCTACCACTCTTTTGTGGAATACTTCTAGACTCTTCCCTCTAACCTGAATAGGGTAGAAATTAGACCTGGACCTCATCCTCACAGTTTCCATTTCTTAGTTATTAGTAACCTCATTTTCATAACAGAGATCCTCCAAATCAGTCAAGGTACAGACATCCTGAAATGTCATATTATCTTGATTCATCGAACTGGCCTGTCGTTGTGTTTCTGGCCCCCTGGGATCATTGTTGGGAAAATATTTCCTAAGTGTTAAGTCCCTTACGAGTCTGTTCACATCTAAGATTGTCTGAAACAAATCAAAGTCCCGTGAGGGAACAAAACCCAGGCCATAATTCAACACTTTATTCTCAACTGGTGTTAGTACATGTGTGGAGAGATTAATTACAGTGGTCTCTTTTATTGGTACTTCTGCCTCAAGGCACTCCTGTTTCCCTTCACTGGGTAATGATGATTGCTCGACTCTGGTGGGGGTAGATCTACAGTCCCCCTCCCCCCCCCGTGGTTTCAGTTTCAGGTTTGTTAACATTCTGCCCCTACCGGTTACTCCTGGTATCTATATGGTAATGAGATCTACCTCGTCCCCTGCGTCTGCCTCTTTTGGGTACTGCCCCTTTACTCTGATGATGTTTTAGGATACCATTTATTGGCTGTGCCTCAACAGTTCCTCCCTCATCCCTCAATTGGACTTGTGAAAAACTGTTGTCCTCAGGTTCAGAGCTTGAATAATCATCTGCCTCAAAACTTGAGGCAAATCTATCCTCATCTATTAAATGGCTCTGTATCTGAAAACACCACCTTTTTTGTGGTTTCTGCCACATGTGTTCTCTGTCTCCAATTACCTTGTCTCTTGATTTTCTCTTTATTATTAGTAATCTGATTATTCTGGCTCCCACTCTGTCTATTAGACCAGGCTCTACCTCTTTCTCGTTTACGCCAAATATAGACTACTCCCTTATTGTAGTCTTTCTGGTCTCTAATAAACTTAGAGTGTTTTGTCTGAATGATCAGCTTCCTAGATTCAGACATAGTTTCCTTTAGAATATCATCATATTTAGGATAAATTTTATGCTGTTGATACTTATTCATTTCAACCTGTAAATCCAAAATCTTAATCTTTACATCATTTAGCAGCATATCCTTATACTCTATTAGGAGTGTAATTAGTTTAAGTGAACAGTCTGTAAGAGCTTGGTTCCACTTATCAATAAAAGTAGTGTCTTTGATATCATAAGTGGGAAATTTATTAATTCTCAAGCCCCGTGGAATCATTTTCAGGTTGAGATATTTGGATAGAATCCATTTGTCCCATTTTAATTTTTGTTCTTTAATCTTCAAATATTCCATGTCCATGAAAAAATCTCCAAGTTGAGTATTAGGTACATCTTGTTCAAAGACATCTGCTAACTCCAATAAATCCAAATTGTCATCATCTGTGTCTTTAAGTGAATAAAAGGAAGCACTACAAGCCATATCTGTCATGGGTAATGATACAAACTAACAGCTCTGTGTCAAGGAACTAGAAGAGATATTTATTTCATTCAGCTATTAAACCGTACCCCAAAGTCCAATACTAAATTGTATCCACATCAGGGAAAATACACTTGTAAATGATGAAGCAAGAATAATGGACCAAAAGTTCTAAGACAATTTAGGTGGGTGCTGGGAGCGAATATCTGGGCCGTTACCTATGAAACCAGCAGCTAGCAATAGAGACCAATTATATCCAAATCCAGATTCAGATACATAAAGCGCTGTAGACAGACATCAAGCGGAATTGTATATGTAAACAAACAGACTTTATGCAGTTCAGAAATAGCTGGCAGTGTTAGGTATCAGCTTGTGTATACTAAAACTTTTTTTCCCTTATTGAGACAGTAGCAATACTTGCAAAGGCTGTGTCAAACTTAAGCGTGGCATACACAAATTAGCACAACATAAACTGCCATCAGCTATGGAACTACAAGTAAAAATATGTTATTATAAACCATACTTGATTTCACCGCCGCTGCTCCGGATCCTTGGCGTCCCTCTAATGAGTATCGCCGTTCGCGCTTCCTCCTTCTTGTTGATTGACACACGGAGCGTCTTGCAATACTTGCGCTCCGGTGTTGGTGCCGCTGATCGCGGCTTCTCTCCTTGGATCTCCCGCGATAGCTGCAGTTCTTACTCTAGGAGATCGGTGGCCGTCCCAGCCTGTTTTCCTGCGGCTTGTATAGAGGTCTCGTAGCTAGCTGCACAACCCAGATGCTCCTCCCTCCAAGCTGGGGGTAAGGTGTAAGCCAACAGTCCAATCAAAAACCAAAGAAATAAAAAGCTGAATGGAATCCCAGTACTCCACGATGATATATAAAAAAAGAAAGACTATTCCGTTGTGTTATGCTTGAAAATGATACCAGAGCTGAGTATAATAAAAATGAAAAAACTTTATTGTGAATCCATGAGATAAACAAGTGCTCCTATAAAAGTTTTAAAAAAATGGGGAAAAGAGTTTCATAAACTTAAAAACTACCTGCTGTGCAGGACTTTTAAATGGAATGGTATCATCCTATTGGAGAATCCAATACCTCCCATTTTTTAACTGTTTGTTTTCATGCTCAAACAAGAAGACACGTGTATGCAAATTATTTGAGATTTAAAGCCGAACATTACGTATTTCTTTTGTAAACCTAATACAAAACATGGTCTATTCATGTGTGGAAATTGATTATAGCAATGTACACGAGAACTATATATAAGAAATGTACCTTAATAATTAAACCCAGCACTAGATTTTAAAATGGCCATCTATATCTATTTAGTACATGTGTTTAGACATGTTATAATACACATGAAAAAATTGTTAATAAACCAAGTTTGTATCATTACCCATGACAAATATGACTTGTAGTGCTTCCTTTTATTCACTTAAAGACACAGATGATGACAATTTGGATTTATTGGAGTTAGCAGATGTCTTTGAACAAGATGTACCTAATACTCAACTTGGAGATTTTTTCATGGACATGGAATATTTGAAGATTAATGAACAAAAAATAAAATGGGACAAATGGATTCTATCCAAATATCTCAACCTGAAAATGATTCCACGGGGCTTGAGAATTAATAAATTTCCCACTTATGATATCAAAGACACTGTTTTTATTGATAAGTGGAACCATGCTCTTACAGACTGTTCACTTAAACCTAATAGAGTATAAGGATATGCTGTTAAATGATGTAAAGATTAAGATTTTGGATATACAGGTTGAAATGAATAAGTATCAACAGCATGAAATTTATCCTAAATATGATGATATTCTAAAGGAAACTATGTCTGAATATAGGAAGCTGATCATTCAGACAAAACACTCTAAGTTTATTAGAGACCATAAAGACTACAATAAGGGAGTAGTCTATATTTGGCATAAACGAGAAAGAGGTAGAGCCTGGTCTAATAGACAGAGTGTGAGCCAGAATGATCAGATTACTAATAATAAAGAGAAAAACAAGAGACAAGGTAATTGGAGACAGAGAACACATGTGGCAGAAACCACAAAAAATGTGGTGTTTTCAGATACAGAGCCTGATTTAACAGATGAGGATAGATTTGCCTCAAGTTTTGAGGCAGATGATTACTCAAGCTCTGAACCTGAGGACAGCAGTTTTTCACAAGTCCAATTGAGGGATGAGGGAGGAACTGTTGAGGCACAGCCAATAAAGGGTATCCTAAAAGATCATCAGAGTAAAGGGGCATCACCCAAAAGAGGCAGACGCAGGGGACGAGGTAGATCTCATTACCATATAGATACCAGGAGTAACGCGCAGGGGCAGAATGTTAACACTCCTGAAACTCAGGTTTTTCACTGGGCCCCCAGGCAACCACAGGGGGGGGGGGCTGTAGATCTACCCCCACCAGAGTCGAGCAATCATCGTTACCCAGTGAGGGGCAACAGGAGTGCCTTGAGGCAGAAGTACCAATAAAAGAGACCACTGTAATTAATCTCTCCACACATGTACTAACACCAGTTGAGAATAAAGTGTTGAATTATGGCCTGGGTTTTGTTCCCTCACGGGACTTTGATTTGTTTCAGACAATCTTAGATTTGAACAGACTCGTGAGGGACTTAACACTTAGGAAATATTTTCCCAACACTGATCCCAGGGGGCCAGAAACACAACGACAGGCCAGTTCGATGAATCAAGATAATATGACATTTCAGGATGACTGTACCTTGACTGATTTGGAGGATCTCTCTTATGAAAATGAGGTTACTAATAACTATGAAATTGAAACTGTGAGGATGAGGTCCAGGTCTAATTTCTACCCTATTCAGGTTAGAGGGAAGAGTCTAGAAGTATTCCACAAAAGAGTGGTAGAGGATTTGACTGAACTGTCCAAACAAGAACATAAAGGTCCCTCTAACCTGACTAGGAAAGAAAGAGAGGCAATGACCACACTTCAAAACAATGAGTGTATAGTGATAAGACAGTCATATAAGGGGGGGGGGAGTGTGGTGGTACTGGACAGGAGTATGTATGAGGGCGAAGCCCACAGACAACTCAGAGATCCAGAAGCATACACACCCCTTAACAAAGATCCAACTGTGAACTATCAAACATTACTCAGGGACCTTCTGGATGATGGTCTGGAGATGGGCATTCTAGACAGAAGAACATATGATTGCTTGATGGTGGAAAATCCAGTGATGCCCATCTTCCACCATCTCCCGAAGGTCCATAAGAGCCTTGAGGATGTTAGGGGTCGCCCTATAGTGGCAGGTATCGGCTCCCTGACAGAACCACTATCTAGGTGGGTTGATCAATTCTTACAGCCTCTGGTAAAAAAAAACTACCCAGCTATTTGAGAGATACCACACATACTCTATCCATATTGGAGGAAGTAATGTGGGAGGAGGGATATAGTTGGTTGACCATAGATGTGGTCTCCCTGTATTCTTCCATACCTCATGAGTTTGGGCTTGAGGCTGTCAGATTCTATCTCAAGAGATATACAGGTCTTATGGATGAACATCAAGAGTATATATTAAGGGTCAATGAATTTCTTTTAAAGCATAACTTTTTTAAGTTTGCTAATGATTTTTATCTCCAGAGACGTGGAACCGCTATGGGGGCAAAATTTGCCCCATCCTACGCCAATATTTTCATAGGTTGGTGGGAGCGGTTCCACGTCTTTGGAGATGGAAACATTTATTCCCAACATGTCATCAGGTTCATGAGATTCATAGATGACATCCTTATAATTTGGTCTGGAGGTCCGATACTAGCAAAAGATTTTGTGGAGTATTTGAACTTCAATTCTGTTGAGCTGAAGTTCACTTATGATTGGCACAAAACTAGTATCAATTATTTGGATGTCACACTGACCTCAGATTGTCAGAACAGAAGGGTTGTCTCCTCTCTCTTCCGTAAACCAATATCTGGAAATTCAATTTTACATGCCCAAAGCAATCATCCTGGGCATGTTTTTAAAGGAATAGCAAAGGGACAGTTTTTGCGTGTTAAACGCAACTGTACCCGAGATGAGGATTTCAGGAGGGATAGTGAGAAACTCAACAAGAGACTGAGAGCCAGAAACTACCCTAAGAAGGTTGTTGATAGAGCCTTCAGAGAAGTGCAAACGACTGACAGTAGTAATCTACTGGTACCACGAAAAAGAGAAGGCCTCACTGAAAAACAGGGTGCTCATCAGAAGCCTCTGTTTGTGATGGCGTACTCCAACCAGTACTACCAGGTCTGCAACGTTATACGTAAGAACTTGTCAATCCTCAGAGGGGATAGACAACTGAGGAGTTCCATAAGTGAAGGTTGCCAATTTGTTTATAAACGCAATATGACATTGGGCAATATTCTTTCCCCAAGCCTTCTAAGGACTAAACAGAGAGAGAGCTCATGGTTACAATTTAAAGGCACCTATACGTGCGGTAAACGCTCATGTAGATCCTGTGAGTATATCCATGTCTCTAGAAATTTTGTTTCTGCAACTACTGGAGAAACATTTGAAACAAGAGGCTGCATTAAGTGTAAGAGCAAATATGTGGTCTATCTAGTCGAATGTGTCTCTTGTAATAGACAGTATGTTGGCAGAACTACGAGAGAGGTGGGAACAAGGGTGAAAGAACATTTGGCCCACATCAGCAAGGAAAGAGCAGTTTCTGCCCTATCAAGACATTTTTTGGAGGTACATAATAGTGAAGTTGGTTCCTTCAGGTGGCAGGCTATTGAATTGATCCAAAAACCCCCTAGGGGTGGAGATAAATTCCAGATTTTGTCACGACAGGAAATTTACTGGATACACAAATTGGGAATAGGTGAGATTACTGGTCCTTGTGTCCATAGTATCATAGGGCCTGAGACAACACTATAATCAACACAAGCAGCAACAATAGTATTATCTACCCTATGGATGCACCATTAAACCAATAGACCAAGATTAGAAAATTATTATCCAATTGGATCTATGTCTGGTCCTAGGCTTTAGGTTAATATTTAGTTAACAGTGGTGAACAAATAGATATATGTTAACTGGTATGGTTTATTAACAATTTTTTCACGTGTATTATAACATGTCTAAACACATGTACTAAATAGATATACAGTGAGTGCAGAATTATTAGGCAAATGATTATTTTGACCACATCATCCTCTTTATGCATGTTGTCTTACTCCAAGCTGTATAGGCTCGAAAGCCTACTACCAATTAAGCATATTAAGTGATGTGCATCTCTGTAATGAGAAGGGGTGTGGTCTAATGACATCAACACCCTATATCAGGTGTGCATAATTATTAGGCAACTTCCTTTCCTTTGGCAAAATGGGTCAAAAGAAGGACTTGACAGGCTCAGAAAAGTCAAAAATAGTGAGATATCTTGCAGAGGGATGCAGCACTCTTAAAATTGCAAAGCTTCTGAAGCGTGATCATTGAACAATCAAGCGTTTCCTTCAAAATAGTCAACAGGGTTGCAAGAAGCGTGTAGAAAAACCAAGGCGCAAAATAACTGCCCATGAACTGAGAAAAGTCAAGCGTGCAGCTGCCAAGATGCCACTTGCCACCAGTTTGGCCATATTTCAGAGCTGCAACATCACTGGAGTGCCCAAAAGCACAAGGTGTGCAATACTCAGAGACATGGCCAAGGTAAGAAAGGCTGAAAGACGACCACCACTGAACAAGACACACAAGCTGAAACGTCAAGACTGGGCCAAGAAATATCTCAAGACTGATTTTTCTAAGGTTTTATGGACTGATGAAATGAGAGTGAGTCTTGATGGGCCAGATGGATGGGCCCATGGCTGGATTGGTAAAGGGCAGAGAGCTCCAGTCCGACTCAGACGCCAGCAAGGTGGAGGTGGAGTACTGGTTTGGGCTGGTATCATCAAAGATGAGCTTGTGGGGCCTTTTCGGGTTGAGGATGGAGTCAAGCTCAAATCCCAGTCCTACTGCCAGTTTCTGGAAGACACCTTCTTCAAGCAGTGGTACAGGAAGAAGTCTGCATCCTTCAAGAAAAACATGATTTTCATGCAGGACAATGCTCCATCACACACGTCCAAGTACTCCACAGCGTGGCTGGCAAGAAAGGGTATAAAAGAAGAAAATCTAATGACATGGCCTCCTTGTTCACCTGATCTGAACTCCATTGAGAACCTGTGTTCCATCATCAAAAGTGATATTTACAAGGAGGGAAAACAGTACACCTCTCTGAACAGTGTCTGGAAGGCTGTGGTTGCTGCTGCACGCAATGTTGATGGTGAACAGATCAAAACACTGACAGAATCCATGGATGGCAGGCTTTTGAGTGTCCTTGCAAAGAAAGGTGGCTATATTGGTCACTGATTTGTTTTTGTTTTGTTTTTGAATGTCAGAAATGTATATTTGTGAATGTTGAGATGTTATATTGGTTTCACTGGTAAAAGGAAATAATTGAAATGGCTATATATTTGTTTTTTGTTAAGTTGCCTAATAATTATGCACAATAGTCACCTGCACACACAGATATCCCCCTAAAATAGCTATAACTAAAAACAAACTAAAAACTACTTCCAAAACTATTCAGCTTTGATATTAATGAGTTTTTTTGGGTTCATTGAGAACATGGTTGTTGTTCAATAATAAAATTAATCCTCAAAAATACAACTTGCCTAATAATTCTGCACTCCCTGTAGATGGCCATTTTAAAATCTAGTGCTGGGTTTAATTTCTTATACATAGTTCTCGTGTACATTGCTATAATCAATTTCCACACATGAATAGACCATGTTTTGTATTAGGTTTACAAAAGATATACGTAATGTTCTGCTTTTAATCTCAAATAATTTGCATAAATGTGTCTTCTTGTTTGAGCATGATAACAAACAGTTAAAACATGGGAGGTATTGGATTCTCCAATAGGAGGATACCATTCCATTTAAAAGTCCTGCACAGCAGGTAGTTTTTAAGTTTATGACTACGGTCCCAGAGACCGAAACCGGTCAAACTCTTTTCCCCATTTTTTTTAATCTTTTATAGGAGCACTTGCTTATCTCATGGATTCACAATAAAGTTTTTTCATTTTTATTATACTCAGCTCTGGTGTCATTTTCAAGCATAACACAAAGGAATATTCTTTCTTTTTTTATAGATTTTTTCCTCCAAATTGCAAAATGATGTCTATTTCCACTCTTCCTGTATCATGTGACAGTCATCTGTCCATCACAAATGCATATATATATTTTCTTGAACACGCTCAGTAGGATCTGGTGACTCAAAAAGTGTAAATATAACAATTAAAAAGATGGGGGGGGGGTTGAGCTAGCCACAGTGCAGCTAGGACGTCTGAGTTCAGAGCTCTGAGCCCAGATCCAGTTAAACTAAGTTCAGAAGTACTTAAATTAATCCCTTATCGCAAGTCATAATCTAATTGATGCCCGAGGAACATGTCTCATCACCTTTGAAAAAGAACGTGGTTTTGTGAGTCTACAAGCATAGCACATCCGGCTGAGACATATCATCATACATAAAAAATACCACAGCCAATTCAACTTACCAAACTCAAACACTCCGTAGGGTCGGGGATCCGCTCTGGGGTGTCAGAAGTGTCAGAAGAGACATAAAAGGGTGTCTACATGAAGAGCCTAGTTACCCATTAGTGGGTGCGAGGACATTTTGGGCCCAGCTGAACTATACAGCCCCATGCCGCCGACGAACTCTTATGAAAGGTGAAGAGATTATCGGAGTCCGCTCCTCAAGTTTGCAATGGAGGCTGAGATGTGAATAGTTAGGGGCAGTGAACTTTGTATCTAACCTTAACAGAACAGCAGAGGCTGCTGTGCGACTGTGTAGACCATTTGTGCCTGCTTCTTATTGCTCCGCATGGTACATGGAGCTTGTACTCATTGCAATTCTTCAGCCTACAGAGATCATGACCCAGAGGGGTATTTGGAGACACTGCCTTACTTCATCCGGCCTTGTCCAGAGTGGCAGGTGAGATTTTGGGGACATACCACAGCTCTAGGGTATGAAGGCGGTGCTGAGCTTCAAGTTAGCTCTAAGAATGCACCGGATAGCTAAGGGACATTAACCCGGTCTCTGAGTGAGGGCCTTCATTTACTTTGATACTGGACAGGCCCTGTAGGGGCTCTTATAGCACAGAATATGAAGTTTGTAGATTTGCTACCGCCACGTGTGCAACTTCCACTAGATGATAACATGGAGCAAAATAGGTGAGCTGCTTAGGGCTGAAGACATAAGAGGGATAATGATAGGAGACTCCCAACATAAAATCGCTCTATTCGCCGACCATATTACTTTACTGCTGACTTCTCCTCGCACATCACTGCCAGCGGTTATGTCTGCTTTAAAACTCTTTGGTTGCCTCAGCTATTATAAGCTAAATTAATTTAAAACAGAGGTGTTACATATTAACGTTGAAGCGCAGAACCTGATATACCTCCAGAGTAGATATAAATTTAAATGGTCGGCAGAACATATCAAGCATCTGGGGGTTTTCCTGGGGCCAGATATCCCAGACGTCATGACTAAAAATGTTGTAGACAGGATACCTGAATTTAAGCGACTGCTGAACTCCTGGGAGTTTGCGGAAATTTACTGGACAGGTAGCGTGGCTGCGATAAAGATGTCTTTCCTTCCTAACATCACATATTTATTTAGGTGTATTCCAATACAGGTTCCTAGGGCCTTAATGAATAAACTGCAAGGTATGGTGACCAAGTATATATGGAGAGGGAAAAGGCCACGAACATCTAAGGCATTATTGCAAAGACCTGTAAAGAAAGGAGGGTTAGCCCTGCCGAACTTGATCCATTTTCATGATGCGGCGGGCTTGTCCCACGTCCTAGCATGGGGGCAATCAACAAGCTCTTTTAGGTGGCAGGATGTGGAGCGAGCCCTTTTGCCTCACTCACTCGACCTTTCGGATTTACTATGGATCCCAACTCACTGTATGCGGCAGATGGGAATTGATCACCCCATACTGCTTGACAATCTGAATTTTTGGGATAGAGTTAAACATCTGGAAGAAGTAGCTCCTCATCCCTCACCAATACACCCTCTCAGAAGCATAACAAGATGAATGTTGGAAACACATAATTCTCTTTGGCAGAAGTGGGATAGCAGTTGCATTTGGGATATACCCGAAAATGGTAGATGGATGAATGCAAGAGAATTCATTGAAAAATTTAACCTACCTCAGAAATACTATTTTGAAATAATTAGGCTGTATAGCCTGATGAGAGCATGGAGTTTCATGAGAGAGGCCCCAAGGGAGGTAACCAAATTGGAAAGTTTTTTTACAGTTGAGCAGAAAGTCGGGGGAACCATGTCATTTCACTACCACATTTTGTCAGAGGTTCATATAGAACATATGTCTAATCCCCAGAGAGCCTGGGAAATTGAACTAGGTTTTGCGGTGGACACCCGCATTTGGAACAGAGAGTTTGCATTTGCTAGGAAAGTACTACATAATGTGGCGCTTAGAGAGCTTCACTATAAGGTAGCAGTGAGGTGGCATTTAGTACCCACAAGATTACATAAACTCCTCCCTGCTCTGCTGGAGAAACTGTGGTCAACTAGGGTCGTAGACTCATATATGGTGGGACTGTCCAAGGATTAGGCCTCTCTGGAAGAAGTGTTTTAAAATCCTAAGAGATCAAAATTATAATATCCCTTATACACCTATAATTTGGTTACTACAATTAACATTTCTGAAAATGGTTTTGCCTAGGAAACAATTTCTTATTTACTTATTCACCTCAGTAAAGCTACTTATAGCGAGAGCATGGAAGCAGCTTTCACCACCTACATTCCAAGAAATCATTTCTCAAATGACATTCACCCAAAAAATGGAAGAATATCTTTATAGGGCACAGGATAGATTGCATATACATCACGAGACAAGGCACCAATGGAATGAAATGTTTCAGACATAGTTTTAATATGTCGGTGGAGTAGTTACCACACAGAACAGCTTTCAGTAAGAGTCTAGTTCATAGTAGGAATACACTACGTTGGGCCCAATTTTCCCCCTCACATTCATATTTATACACACTTGCTGACATATCACTCCCTTATGGTCAACCCCCATTCCCTCCCCTGGTCAGAAACCCCTCCCCTGGACAGAAACCCCCTCTCCCCATTCCCACCCTTTTTTTTTTTCTTCTTCTTCTCCACGTACTACCGAATAGTTATGATACCTGAAGAAGAGATGAGACTGTTCACTACAGAGACTTACACTTATACTATAGATGAGATAAACAGGAGATATAATCCTCATTGTATAGGTTACTTAAGTGTATCACTTTAACTTAAAGGGCTAAATTTAAGGTATTGGTTACAACTGTAATATTATGAATGTGTAATGTTAGCCATGCTTTCTAATGCTATGTACTCAAGTTAAAAATTAGGTACAAATCTGTACCTTAACGTTGCATAAGTGTATTACCAAAATAAAGGTTACAATACGTTGTATATTGTCTATGATACGCTAAATGTCAACCAAAATTTTATCCGCTTATATGTATCTTAATCTTGTGCTTATGACATTGGTTGTATATGTTTGATACCTAAATAAAAAGAAATATTTAAAAAAAAAAAAAAAAAAAAGATAACTGTATATTATAAGTTTATTTGCTTTAAATATTCAATTATATCTCACATGTATTTAATCTTCAATGTCTCTTAAATTATTTATTTATTTTTATTATATCCATAGAAAGTGTTTTCTTATTTAAGAAGCGGTCTGATCAGTAAATGTTTTACTATTTTTAATTAGATTTAATACCCCCTTCTCTGTCTAAGATATATTTCTATGGTCTAATGTTGGCAATAAATACATAAATCAATAAATAAATAAACAAAAATAAAATAAAGCTTTGGCTCATGAGTAGAGCACTTGGCCTTGAGGAGCTTTCTAAGAGTGAGGAGGAGGCCTGAGCTCAAGTCTTATCTCTAGTGCAAGCCGCAGCCTTGAATAGTGGAGGCTCCCCCAAGCAGTGGTACCTGCGGTTTGGAGCCGCTCAGTGGCACTGCAGCCAATGCCTCTTGGGGGATCATTTACCTAGGGAAAGCAAGGCACCACCAGCCCAAGAAGAAAGGTACATGGAGGCACCTAAGCCACCAAGTGGAGAGTTGTTGCATAAGAAGAGGTATACTCCCTAGAGCAGAAGGTCAGACTGAGATGCTGACGCTATACGGCAAATACTTAGGGCTGAAACATTTCTGGGCTAGATTGCAAATGGCGTGCTAACTTACTATTACAATTTGAAAGTAAACTCGATCACAAGAGCACAATAACATTTTACACTTGTTGAGTTAGCGCAACTGAAAACCTTGAGTAAAGGGTAGTGAATTAAAAACAAGTTGCACCAAACACAACATAAGTAAATTTAAAAGTAGAATTTCTCTCATATAAACATAATCTGATAAAAATTATTCACATAACTGGTCCGCCTGCTCTGAGCGTCAGACAGCAATTAACCCGATCAGATACCATTGGGTTGATTGAAACCTCCTACTAGCGGCCAATTGGCCGGGAATCTGCAAGGGGTGGCATTGCACAAGCAGTTCACCAGAACTGCTTGTGCAATGCTAAATTCATGCGGCGTATGCTGTCGGACATGATAGGCTACAGCATATCATGTCGGACAGACATTGTTAAATCGGCCCAATAATGTAGATAGATAGATAGATAGATAGATAGATAGATAGATAGACAGTTATGGATATATATGTGTTTGTCTAAATAATAATTCCTTAATAATATATAATGTGTTTTACTGTGTATTTACTGTAAATATTTAATATTCCAATGTTCTTCACATACAGGAATGTTGTTGTTTTTTTAAATTATTTTTATTGAAGAAACACAGGTACATGAACACATGGATATACATATGCTTGTACAGAATAGAGCTAAAATAACATTACAATTCACAGTCTAAGATAAATGCTTGATACTAAACAGGAGTTGTTATAGTTTGGTACAAAGAGATGTCGATTTCTACATTCGATGAGAATCAAAACAAAATGTATATGTAGGCTGTACCAAGCTTGAGTTCATGACATATAAATCTGTACAGTTATTGGTATATAAGAGCTGGTAGAGCATCATTCCATAATGCACCTGTGCTTCTTGTTTTTAATAATAATAACAACAACCAAATAAACTAAAATAAAATAAAATAAAACAGAACAAAACAAACATAACCCTTACAATCTACAATTAACAACTAATTTCCCCATATTGCTCCTTGATACAGAAATGTAGTCCACAGAAAACAAGAGCAATAACTGTGTTATCATGGATTTTCCTGGTGTTAGCTTCGTTCCCATATAGAGAAATACTATCTATGTATATACCAATAGGTTTACAATAATTATCTTAGGCAGGTTCTTCCAAGCCAGGGGAGGATAACCATTGAGTCTTAGTTTCATGGCATCAGACATAGTAAGACAAGATAAGAACAACGTTAACAGATTTAAAGTTTTAAAATGTTAAAGTGTGGCCCTTTTGTACAAATGGGGCTGGATTATGCCATGCTCCTGCCCAAGGCTATGTGTGGGGTCAAGTTTTCATGGTCATAATTCTTAGTGACAGGATACTAGGGTATTAGGTTGGAAATATAAGGTTTAGTACTGACAGATGCTCATGTGATTATCACCTAGCAGGGGGCAGAGGGATAGAATGTCAGTTTCAATCTATGGGCGTACTGTATCAGGTAGAGAATTCAGATATCATTATACCTCAAACAGCATTAACTAAATGTAAGTTGTTATATAGTATGCCACAAGGTAAATAAGACAATGGTAGTAAAAAATAAAGTTAAGGTATTAGGAGAATCTGGGAGTTAGGTATCTTTGTTACCCCACTCATAAGATGCATAAATCAGAGGGAAGCAGTGCCACCGAGTGAAACCTCATTACCCCTAACCTAAAAGGGAGAGCACCTCAACGACTATTGGATGTATAGAGGAGTATCACTGAGCAAGAAAAGGTCACTCATTTAGAATAGGGTGATGACGAGCATGTATACACGTCAGTACGCTCTGCCTGTCATAATTGCCACCCCATGAGTGTATGTTAGCTTTGCTATCAATCATAGCTTATGTCTAAACTTAGGCAATCTGCCACTGTAGTTTTATGTATAGAATAAATGGCTAGTATTTTATGTGTCCTGGGTCAAAGGCAATCTAGTTGTTCCATGATAAAACAGTGGGTGAAATGTTTGGTGATCTAGCGCTAAGAGTGCCCTAAGCTGTATACCAAAATAGGGGGTCTAACCTCCCCCAAAAAATGTAAAGAGTTAACGAAGGAATGGATACAGCGCCAAAAGGCCTAGGGACAGATATACAGAACTGCCACTACTTTAAAAGTACAAATTTATTACAATGATCATAAAATGATAATAAAACAATAAGGAACATAAATATAAAAGTAAAATAAAAGTAAATTGGGGAATAGAATAAGTACTGAGTCTAAAATAGACGATATCGACCAAATGTATAAAATACAATATTAGGGGGATCCTGATAACAGATAATAAATAGATAGATAGATATTTATTATCTGTTATCAGGATCCCCCTAATATTGTATTTTATACATTTGGTCGATATCGTCTATTTTAGACTCAGTACTTATTCTATTCCCCAATTTACTTTTATTTTACTTTTATATTTATGTTCCTTATTGTTTTATTATCATTTTATGATCATTGTAATAAATTTGTACTTTTAATGTAGTGGTAGTTCTGTATATCTGTCCCTAGGCCTTTTGGCGCTGTATCCATTCCTTCGTTAACTCTTTCCATGATAAAACAGTGCTTTTAGCTGAATAAACTTAAGTAGTTGCAGTAATATAAAGTATGTCGGCTAGATTTAGAGTTCTGCGGCCAAAGGGGTGCGTTAGCTACGCGTGCTTTTTTTCTCCCGCACCTTTTAAATACCGCTGGTATTTAGAGTTCACAGAATGGCTGCGTTAGGCTCCAAAAAGGGAGAATACAGGCAATCAGCCAATCAGATTCAAGTTCAATCCGATTGGCTGATCCAATCAGCCAATCAGATTGAGCTTGCATTCTATTGGCTGTTCCGATCAGCCAATAGCATGCGAGCTCAATCTGATTGGCTGATTGGATCAGCCAATCAGATTGAACTTGAATCTGATTGGCTGATTCCATCAGCCAATCAGAATATTCCTACCTTAATTCCAATTGGCTGATAGAATCCTATCAGCCATTCGGAATTCGAGGGACGCCATCTTGGATGACATCATTTAAAGGAACCGTCATTCGGCGAGTAGGCGTCGGTTGAAGAGGATGTTCCGCGTCGGCTGGGAAGAAGATGGCTCCGCTCCGCTCCGGAAGAAAGAAGATTGAAGATGCGGCTTGATAGAAGACTTCATCCCGATGATGGACTTCCGACTTCAGCCCGATGATGGAGTTCTTCAGCCGCCGCTTGGATCAAGACTTCGGACCCTCTTCTGGACCGATCGCTGAACCCGGTGAGGTGAAGACAAGGTAGGGAGATCTTCAGGGGCTTAATGTTAGGTTTATTTAAGGGGGGTTTGGGTTAGATTAGGGGTATGTGGGTGGTGGGTTGTAATGTTGGGGGGTGGTGTTGTATGTGTTTTTTTTACAGGCAAAAGAGCTGAATTCTTTGGGGCATGCCCCGCAAAGGGCCCTTTTCAGGACTGGTAAGGTAAAAGAGCTTTGAACTTTTTTAATTTAGAATAGGGTAGGGCATTTTTTTATTTTGGGGGGCTTCGTTATTTTATTAGGGGGCTTAGAGTAGGTGTAATTAGTTTAAAATTGTTGTAATATTTTTCTAATGTTTGTAAATATTTTTTTATTTTTTGTAACAGTTCTTTTTTATTTTTTGTACTTTAGTTAGTTTATTTCATTGTATTTATTTGTAGGTATTGTATTTAATTAATTTATTGATAGTGTAGTGTTAGGTTTAATTGTAGATAATTGTAGGTATTTTATTTAATTTATTTATTGATAGTGTAGTGTTAGATTTAATTGTAAATTAGGTTAGGATTTATTTTACAGATAATTTTGTAATTATTTTAACTAGGTAACTATTAAATAGTTATTAACTATTTAATAGCTATTGTACCTGGTTAAAATAAATACAAAGTTGTCTGTAAAATAAATATTAATCCTAAAATAGCTACAATATAATTATAATTTATATTGTAGCTATATTAGGGTTTATTTTACAGGTAAGTATATAGCTTTAAATAGGAATAATTAATGTAATAATAGTTAATTTATTTCGTTAGATTTAAATTATATTTAATTTAGTGGGGTGTTAGGGTTAGGGTTAGACTTAGCTTTAGGGGTTAATAAATTTATTATAGTAGCGGTGAGCTCCGATCGGCAGATTAGGGGTTAATACTTGAAGTTAGGTGTTGGCGATGTTAGGGAGGGCAGATTAGGGGTTAATACTATTTATTATAGGGTTATTGAGGCGGGAGTGAGGCGGATTAGGGGTTAATAACTTTATTATAGTAGCGGTGCGGTCCGCTCGGCAGATTAGGGGTTAATAAGTGTAGGTAGGTGGCGGCGACGTTGGGGGGGGGGCAGATTAGGGGTTAATAAATATTATGTAGGTGTCGGCGGTATTAGGGGCAGCAGATTAGGGGTACATAGGGATAACGTAGTTGGCGCCGGTGTATGGAGCGGCAGATTAGGGGTTAAAAAATTTTAATAGAGTGGCGGCGATGTGGGGAGACCTCGGTTTAGGGGTACATAGGTAGTTTATGGGTGTTAGTGTACTTTAGAGCACAGTAGTTAAGAGCTTTATAAACCGGCGTTAGCCCAGAAAGCTCTTAACTACTGACTTTTTTCTGTGGCTGGAGTTTTGTCGTTAGATTTCTAATGCTCACTTCAGCCAAGACTCTAAATACCGGCGTTAGGAAGATCCCATTGAAAAGATAGGATACGCAAATGGCGTAGTGGGATCTGCGGTATGGAAAAGTCGCGGCTGCAAAGTGAGCGTTAGACCCTTTAATGACTGACTCCAAATACCAGAGGGCGGTAAAAACCAGCGTTAGGAGCCTCTAACGCTGGTTTTGACGGCTACCGCCCAACTCTAAATCTAGCCGTGTGTGTTTTGTGGAGCCTGTTTGATCCTGTCACAATAAAGGGCGGAGCATGTATAATAACTATCAAGACTAACTAAAACCTAGTCAACAACCACAATGAACAACAACAATATCTACAATATATTAAACAGGATGGTGTGTCTGTGCTGCAAACCAGTTATCAGTGGAGGAGTGGTGACTTGGATCGGAAAGCGTCCATAATTTAGCAATGAGCCCAATACCGACCTAAATAAGCAGAGACACATAAATGTTATGAGACTCAAATAAATAGTGTGGAGTAGGAAGGGAGCGGAGCTGCTACAGGTAACTTCCGCTTTGGACCGGAGGGGTGAATGGATCAGACCAAAGCTGAGAGAGGGGGATGTGTGTGGAGCCAACCAAAGAGCGGCGGACGACCGCAAAATACTCAGCAAAGAAAAAACGGAAGGCTGCTGAGCAACAGGTAAAGAAAAAAACAGCTTTATTCCATTAAAATAGGAGAGACACAAAAATAACAAGGAGGGTAGTTAGCCATCTACCATAGATGGCTAACTACCCTCCTTGTTATTTTTGTGTCTCTCCTATTTTAATGGAATAAAGCTGTTTTTTTCTTTACCTGTTGCTCAGCAGCCTTCCGTTTTTTCTTTGTCAAATAAATAGTGTGTACATGATTGAATCCTTTCTTAGCTGAGTGGGGATGTCTGATGGTTCACGATTCCAAAGCAAGGCAATAGTTAAACAAAGAAACCACCGAGAGTGAGTCCCCATTGGCAAACATAGCTATAGAGTAAATACATCGCTATGGTCATACAGCCCAAACTTTTGACCAAATATTCAGGGCTAGCGAGCAAACCCTTAAGTGCGCCGAGGAGAAAACTAGTTCAGCCAATTCCCATGTTCAAGCTTTGCTCAGGTTGCCTCCTCAAGTCCGCAGCATTAATATCACAACATTGCGGATCAATCCCCAACAGTTTAAATGCATACCAAATAATTGGCATATCGGGCAGACATCGTTTTGTATAGGTTTGAGTACTGGTCCAGTCGATCTCCGCCATCAGCGGTGGGAAGATATTGTATGCTGAAGGTGTTACTAGGTAGATTTCTAGGATCAACAGCACAATAGGGAGCTTCCTCCCTACTGCTTGATCCTGCTGAGATTAGCGCCAGAGCAGGTGGCAAAGAGAGTAGTAAGCCTAGATCTGAGGATGAATCAGCAGCCGTAGGTCTGGGGGAGTTTCCCAAGTCTTCAGCGTCTCTGCTGGGGCTCCAACTTGCGGAAAAGCAGAATTTGCAAAGCCTCCCACTATCTCATGCGAGTGAGATTCAGCATCATTTGTGATGTTTTGCGAAACATGACCACAACGGCTTGAGACATCACTTTCTAGCAGGAGAGATTGTTTCTTGGATTTTATTTCTGCACAAAGATCTGTGCAAGCGGTTAAAAGGTGATCCAGTTTAGGTATAAAAAAGGCTTTAAGTTCAGCGATTATCTGAGTGGCCGTGTCCAGATTACCAGTGGTAAAAGTTTCCATTGTGAAGGGGTAACTATATCCAGGAATGTTATTTTTATTGATTTTTTTAAAATATATATATATATATATATATATATATATATATATATTTATATATATATATATATATATATATATATATATATATATATATATATATATACACACCTATACCTGTATATCTATTCCTATAGATAAATATGTATAGATATATATTTTACATTAACATTATCAGATGTACATTGAATTAAAATTACATGTTTTTTTTTCTATGTGAAGAACCTAGGAATATAAAATATGCGTAATACACTTCAGGTTTCACACTTTGGAGTCAATTTATCAAGACCCATACAGAGCTGCTCCATAACCTGTCCGCCTGCTCTGAGGTGGCAGACAGAAATTAACCTGATCAAATACGATCAGGTTGATTGACACCCCCTGCTAACGGCCGATTGGCCGCACCTCTCCAGGGGGTGGCATTGCACCAGCAGTTCACAAGAACTGCTGGTGCAATGATAAATGCCGACAGCGTATAATGTCTGCTTGCACATAAATAAATTGACCTCTTTAGGTCTAGTGTGGTGTTGGGTTAGCACACATGAAAACGTATCTTAAGGTGCATTATGAAAATATTACATCTAAAATAAAAAATAAAAATAATGATTAAAAAATTCTAAATACATACGGCTAGATTACCAGTTTTGTCGGTAATGGTGTGTGGTGCTAACGACCAGTTTTCCCTCACCGCTCACCTACAGGCAACGCTGGTATTACGAGTTTTTACAAACCTGGTGTTAGCCGCAGAAAAGTGAGCGGAGAGCAAAATTTTTGCTCCATATCTCACCTCAATACCAGAACTGCTTACGGTAGAGATGAGCTGGCAAAACTTGCTCATGCACGATTTCCCCATAGGAATCAATGGGGGAGAGTCAGCTGAAAAAAAACCTAACACCTGCAAAAAAGCAGCGTTCAGCTTCTAACGCAGCCCCATTGATTCCTATGGGGAAAATACATTTGTCTACACCTAACACCCTAACATGAACCCCGAGTCTAAACACCCCTAATCTTACATTTTTTAACCCCTAATCTGCCGCCCCCGACGTCGCCGACACCTGCATTATATTATTAACCCCTAATCTTCCGCTCCGGACACCGCCACCTACATTATATGTATTAACCCCTAATCTGCTGCCCCCAACATTGCCAACACCTACATTATATTTATTAACCCCTACTCTGCAACCCCCAATGTTGCCGCAACCTACCTACACTTATTAACCCCTAATCTGCCACCCCCAACGTCGCCGCCACTATATTAAAGTTATTAACCCCTAAATCTAAGTCTAACCCTAACACCCCCTAACTTAAATATTATTTAAATAAATCTAATTAAAATTACTACAATTAACTAAATTATTCCTATTTAAAACTAAATACTTACCTATAAAATAAACCCTAAACTAGCTAAACTATAACGAATAGTTACATTGTAGCTAGCTTAGGATTTATTTTTATTTTATAGGCAACTTTGTATTTATTTTAACTAGGTAGACTAGTTATTAAAAAGTTATTAACTATTTAATAGCTACCTAGTTAAAATAAAGACAAATTTACCTGTAAAATAAAACCTAACCTAGGTTACAATTACATCTAACACTACTCTATAATTAAATTCATTTCCTAAATTAACTACAATTAAATACAATTAAATACAATTATCTAAAATATGAACAAAAACACTAAATTACAGAAAATAATAAAATAATTACAAGTTTTTTAAACTAATTACACCTAATCAAATCCCCCTAATAAAATAAAAAAGCCCCCAAAATAATAAAAAGCCCTACCCTATACTAAATTACAAATAGCCCTTAAAAGGGCCTTTTGCGGGGCATTGCCCCAAAATAATCAGCTCTTTTACCTGTAAAAAAAAGTACAATACCCCCCAACATTAAAACCCACCACCCACACACCCAACCCTACTCTAAAATCCACCCAATCCCCCCTTAAAAAATCCTAACACTAATCCCTTGAAGATCACCCTACCTTGAGAAGTCTTCACCCAACCGGGCCAAAGTCCTCAAATAAGCCGGGCGAAGTGGTCCTCCAGACGGGCAGAAGTCTTCATCCAAGCCGGCTAGAAGAGGTCCTCCAGACGGGCAGAAGTCTTCATCCAGGCAGCATCTTCTATCTTCATCCTGATTGGAACAGCCAATAGGATTGAGGTCACATTCTATTGGTGCTCCAATCAGCCAATAGGATTGAAGTTTAATCCTATTGGCTGATTGCATCAGCCAATAGGATTTTTTCTACCTTAATTACGATTGGCTGATAGAATTCTATCAGCCAATCGGAATTGAAGGGACGCCATCTTGGATGACTTCATTAAAAGGAACCTTCATTCAGTCATCGGATGAAGAACGAAGAGGATCCTTAAGGTTGGATGTCTTGAAGATGGACCTGCTCCGCGCCGGATGGATGAAGATAGAAGATGTCGCCTGGATGAAGACTTCTGCCCATCTGGAGGACCTCTTCTGGCCGGCTTCGTTGAGGACTTCGGCCCGGTTGGGTGAAGACTTCTCAAGGTAGGGTGATCTTCAAGGGGTTAGTGTTAGGTTTTATTAAGGGGGGATTGGGTGGGTTTTAGAGTAGGGTTGGGTGTGTGGGTGGTGGGTTTTAATGTTGGGGGGTATTGTACTTTTTTTTACAGGTAAAAAAGCTGATTACTTTCGGGCATAGGGTAGGGCTTTTTATTATTTTTGGGGGCTTTTTTATTTTATTAGGGGGATTTGATTAGGTGTAATTAGTTTTAAAAACTTGTAATTATTTTATTATTTTCTGTAATTTAGTGTTTTTTGTTCATATTTTAGATAATTGTATTTAATTGTATTTAATTGTAGTTAATTTAGGGAATTAATTTAATTATAGTGTAGTATTAGGTGTAATTGTAACTTAGGTCAGGTTTTATTTTACAGGTAAATGTGTCTATATTTTAACTAGGTAGCTATTAAATAGTTAATAACTATTTAGTAACTATTCTACCTAGTTAAAATAAATACAAAGTTGCCTGTAAAATAAAAATAAATCCTAAGCTAGCTACAATGTAACTATTAGTTATATTGTAGCTATCTTAGGGTTTATTTTATTGGTAAGTATTTAGTTTTAAATAGGAGTAATTTAGTTAATGATAGTTTTTTAATTAGATTTATTTAAATTATATTTAAGTTAGGGGGATGTTAGGGTTAGACTTAGATTTAGGGGTTAATAACTTTAATATAGTGGCGGCAACGTTGGGGGCGGCAGATTAGGGGTTAATAAATGTAGGTAGGTGTCGGCTATGTTAGGGATGGCAGATTAGGGGTTAATAATAATTAACTAGTGTTTGCGATGCGGGAGTGCGGCGGTTAATATATTTATTATAGTGGCTGCGATGTCCAGTTCGTCAGATTAGGGGTTAAAATGTTTTTTTTTATTGTTTGCGATGTGGGGGGGACCTCGGTTTAGGGGTTAATAGGTAGTTTATACGTGTTAGTGTACTTTTAGCACTTTAGCTAAAAGTTTTATGCTACGGAGTTAGCCCATAAAACTCTTAACTACTGACTTTTAAATGCGGTACCAGGCTTGACAGGAGAGGGTCTACCGCTCACTTTTTTTAAGACTCGTAATACCGGCGTTATGCAGGTCCCATTGAAAATATAGGATACGCAATTGACGTAAGTGGAATTGCGGTATTTTCGAGTCTGACCAAAAAAGTGAGCGGTGAGCCTGTCATTTCAAGACCAGCGGGCGTTAAAAAGCAGCGTTGGGACCACTCAACGCTGCTCAACGCTGTTTTTAAAGGCTAACGCAAGACTCGTAATCTAGCCGATAATTTTACATTATCTATAATAATTTTTAGAAATTATTATTGATAGAAAATTTTAAAATTGTTTTTTGGTCGCACTCCTTTCTTGTTACAAATTAGTCTCTAAACTATCTAAGCTTTGTGCAAACAGTCGTAATAATTATATTAAGGATATAAAAAAAAATAAAAGAGCATTTGATATATTAATAAACACTAAATTATGACCAAAGGTTGCACCAAAGCTGAGTTTATTACAAAAATCGTGTGCAATTTGCAAAACAGTGTAGTTTAAAATAAAATCTATTTATATGCACATAATTAAAACTATCACCAGTTTGTAAGTCCATGCGCCTGACTCAAGCAACATAGAAGGATCCTCTTTAGCCCTCTGAGCTCTTAGGCCTAGATTTAGAGTTCGGCGGTAGCCGTCAAAACCAGCGTTAGAGGCTCCTAACGCTGGTTTTGGCCGCCCGCTGGTATTTGGAGTCAGTGATTAAAGGGTCTAACGCTCACTTTTCAGCCGCGACTTTTCCATACCGCAGATCCCCCTACGCCATTTGCGTAGCCTATCTTTTCAATGGGATCTTTCTAACGCCGGTATTTAGAGTCGTTTCTGCAGTGAGCGTTAGAGCTCTAACGACAAGATTCCAGCCGCCTGAAAAAAGCAGGAGTTAAGAGCTTTCTGGCTAACGCCGGTTTATAAAGCTCTTAACTACTGTACCCTAAAGTACACTAACACCCATAAACTACCTATGTACCCCTAAACCGAGGTCCCCCCACATCGCCGCCACTCGATTAAAATTTTTAACCCCTAATCTGCCGACCGCCACCTACGTTATACTTATGTACCCCTAATCTGCTGCCCCTAACCCCGCCGACCCCTGTATTACATTTATTAACCCCTAACTTGCCCCCCACAACGTCGCCGCAAGCTACTTAAAATAATTAACCCCTAATCTTCCGACCGCAAATCGCCGCCACCTACGTTATCCCTATGTACCCCTAATCTGCTGCCCCTAACATCGCCGACCCCTATGTTATATTTATTAACCCCTAATCTGCCCCCCACAACGTCGCCGACACCTGCCTACACTTATTAACCCCTAATCTGCCAAGCGGACCTGAGCGCTACTATAATAAATGTATTAACCCCTAATCCGCCTCACTAACCCTATCATAAATAGTATTAACCCCTAATCTGCCCTCCCTAACATCGCCGACACCTACCTTCAATTATTAACCCCTAATCTGCCGACCGGAGCTCACCGCTATTCTAATAAATGGATTAACCCCTAAAGCTAAGTCTAACCCTAACACTAACACCCCCCTAAGTTAAATATAATTTTTATCTAACGAAATAAATTAACTCTTATTAAATAAATGATTCCTATTTAAAGCTAAATACTTACCTGTAAAATAAATCCTAATATAGCTACAATATAAATTACATTTATATTATAGCTATTTTAGGATTAATATTTATTTTACAGGCAACTTTGTAATTATTTTAACCAGGTACAATAGCTATTAAATAGTTAAGAACTATTTAATAGTTACCTAGTTAAAATAATAACAAATTTACCTGTAAAATAAATCCTAACCTAAGATATAATTAAACCTAACACTACCCTATCAATAAAATAATTAAATAAACTACCTACAATTACCTACAATTAACCTAACACTACACTATCAATAAATTAATTAAACACAATTGCTACAAATAAATACAATTAAATAAACTATCTAAAGTACAAAAAATAAAAAAGAACTAAGTTACAGAAAATAAAAAAATATTTACAAACATAAGAAAAATATTACAACAATTTTAAACTAATTACACCTACTCTAAGCCCCCTAATAAAATAACAAAGACCCCCAAAATAAAAAATTCCCTACCCTATTCTAAAATACAAAAATTACAAGCTCTTTTACCTTACCAGCCCTGAACAGGGCCCTTTGCGGGGCATGCCCCAAGAATTTCAGCTCTTTTGCCTGTAAAAAAAAACATACAATACCCCCCCCCAACATTACAACCCACCACCCACATACCCCTAATCTAACCCACACCCCCTTAAATAAACCTAACACTAATCCCCTGAAGATCTTCCTACCTTGTCTTCACCATCCAGGTATCACCGATCCGTCCTGGCTCCAAGATCTTCATCCAACCCAAGCGGGGGTTGGCGATCCATAATCCGGTGCTCCAAAGTCTTCCTCCTATCCGGCAAGAAGAGGACATCTGGACCGGCAAACATCTTCTCCAAGCGGCATCTTCTATGTTCTTCCATCCGATGATGACCGGCTCCATCTTGAAGACCTCCAGCGCGGATCCATCCTCTTCTTCCGACGACTAGACGACGAATGACGGTTCCTTTAAGGGACGTCATCCAAGATGGCGTCCCTCGAATTCCGATTGGCTGATAGGATTCTATCAGCCAATCGGAATTAAGGTAGGAATATTCTGATTGGCTGATGGAATCAGCCAATCAGAATCAAGTTCAATCCGATTGGCTGATCCAATCAGCCAATCAGATTGAGCTCGCATTCTATTGGCTGTTCCGATCAGCCAATAGAATGCGAGCTCAATCTGATTGGCTGATTGGATCAGCCAATCGGATTGAACTTGATTCTGATTGGCTGATTCCATCAGCCAATCAGAATATTCCTACCTTAATTCCGATTGGCTGATAGAATCCTATCAGCCAATCGGAATTCGAGGGACGCCATCTTGGATGACGTCCCTTAAAGGAACCGTCATTCGTCGTCTAGTCGTCGGAAGAAGAGGATGGATCCGCGCTGGAGGTCTTCAAGATGGAGCCGGTCGTCATCGGATGGAAGAACATAGAAGATGCCGCTTGGAGAAGATGTTTGCCGGTCCGGATGTCCTCTTCTTGCCGGATAGGAGGAAGACTTTGGAGCACCGGATTATGGATCGCCAACCCCCGCTTGGGTTGGATGAAGATCTTGGAGCCAGGACGGATCGGTGATACCTGGATGGTGAAGACAAGGTAGGAAGATCTTCAGGGGATTAGTGTTAGGTTTATTTAAGGGGGTTTGGGTTAGATTAGGGGTATGTGGGTGGTGGGTTGTAATGTTGGGGGGGGGGTATTGTATGTTTTTTTTTACAGGCAAAAGAGCTGAAATTCTTGGGGCATGCCCCGCAAAGGGCCCTGTTCAGGGCTGGTAAGGTAAAAGAGCTTGTAATTTTTGTATTTTAGAATAGGGTAGGGAATTTTTTATTTTGGGGGTCTTTGTTATTTTATTAGGGGGCTTAGAGTAGGTGTAATTAGTTTAAAATTGTTGTAATATTTTTCTTATGTTTGTAAATATTTTTTTATTTTCTGTAACTTAGTTCTTTTTTATTTTTTGTACTTTAGATAGTTTATTTAATTGTATTTATTTGTAGCAATTGTGTTTAATTAATTTATTGATAGTGTAGTGTTAGGTTAATTGTAGGTAATTGTAGGTAGTTTATTTAATTATTTTATTGATAGGGTAGTGTTAGGTTTAATTATATCTTAGGTTAGGATTTATTTTACAGGTAAATTTGTAATTATTTTAACTAGGTAACTATTAAATAGTTCTTAACTATTTAATAGCTATTGTACCTGGTTAAAATAATTACAAAGTTGCCTGTAAAATAAATATTAATCCTAAAATAGCTATAATATAAATGTAATTTATATTGTAGCTATATTAGGATTTATTTTACAGGTAAGTATTTAGCTTTAAATAGGAATCATTTATTTAATAAGAGTTAATTTATTTCGTTAGATAAAAATTATATTTAACTTAGGGGGGTGTTAGTGTTAGGGTTAGACTTAGCTTTAGGGGTTAATCCATTTATTAGAATAGCGGTGAGCTCCGGTCGGCAGATTAGGGGTTAATAATTGAAGGTAGGTGTCGGCGATGTTAGGGAGGGCAGATTAGGGGTTAATACTATTTATGATAGGGTTAGTGAGGCGGATTAGGGGTTAATACATTTATTATAGTAGCGCTCAGGTCCGCTCGGCAGATTAGGGGTTAATAAGTGTAGGTAGGTGTCGGCGACGTTGTGGGGGGCAGATTAGGGGTTAATAAATATAACATAGGGGTCGGCGATGTTAGGGCAGCAGATTAGGGGTACATAGGGATAACGTAGGTGGCGGCGGTTTACGGAGCGGCAGATTAGGGGTTAAAGTGTAATGCAGGGGTCAGCGATAGCGGGGGCGGCAGATTAGGGGTTAATAAGTGTAAGGTTAGGGGTGTTTAGACTCGGGGTACATGTTAGAGTGTTAGGTGCAGACGTAGGAAGTGTTTCCCCATAGGAAACAATGGGGCTGCGTTAGGAGCTGAACGCTGCTTTTTTGCAGGTGTTAGGTTTTTTTTCAGCTCAAACAGCCCCATTGTTTCCTATGGGAGAATCGTGCACGAGCACGTTTTTGAGGCCGGCCGCGTCCGTAAGCAACTCTGGTATCGAGAGTTGCATTTGCGGTAAATATGCTCTACGCTCCTTTTTTGGAGCCTAACGCAGCATTTGTTTGAACTCTCGATACCAGAGTTAAATTTATGGTGCGGCCAGAAAAAAACCCGCGGAGCGTTAACAGCCCTTTTACCGCCAAACTCCAAATCTAGCCGAGAGTGTTTACTTCACGCTCAAGGCAATTTTTTAATATTTATTGTTACAATCAAAGCTTTTTCCTAGAAACCTGCTTCCACACCCTCCAGAATTAGTGAAAGGTATATAGGGTCCTTATACCAGTTAAATTGGTTGTGCAGTATTGTAATTCAACTTTATAAGACAAAAGAACACATACCTCTCACATGGTACAATGTTTCTTTTACCTTGCACTGGACAGATTGCCACTTTTTGGACTGAAGCTTCACCTTATCCTTTCTCTCTTTCAGCGCTTGCGCATATACCTCTTCTTTTTAATTGAAATACATTTTTATTAACTTTTCATTGGACATATTACATAATATATCAAACAGTTAAAGATGAACAGGATTATACAGTAAGATCCTCAATACATAGCCCAGAAGTTCTTTATACAGCGTCCTCGAAACTAGATTGTAAAGGCTCTATTCCATCTCATCCTTACATGACCAATAACTTAGGTTTATGCATAATATTCATAACATACTTAACTCATAAAAACATCCCATACCCCCCCCCCCCCCAGGTGTTTCCAAAAACCTCTGCTATCTCCAAGTTGAATCAATGGGCTTATAACCAAGGCTAGCTAGGTAATTTGTTTCTTTTCAGATATTTAGGTGTCAGGTGTCTGGGATTCTCCGCTACGTCTTCTTTGAGTCTGCCCCCACCCCTCCTCTCTTCCCATCTATCCTTACCTAAGGACCTATAAGTAGTTATCTTTTCTCAGAATCCAGTAAAACCATAGCTTTTGCAACTGCTCACTGGTTCCCTGAGACCATGCCGCTAGCTCTGACATTGTGTAAGTATCTGTTATTTTGTCTAGTATCTCTCTCCAACTAGGCGCCCCCACCTTCCAATGTCTAGCTATACAGATTCGTAAACATGTACTAAGATTTTTAATGAGAGTATTGGTTGCTGAATTAAGCATTCTTATCTTTTCGTTTAAGAGTGCCTGGGCTATCGTCAATGTAATATTTTCATCAAGTATGTTGCTGAGTAGTTCCGATAGCTTCGTCCACAATGATTGCACTTTTGTGCAGTCCCACCACATATGTCTATATGGCCCTCTTTCCTTACATCCCCTATAACAGGTCCCTGCACTTGCTGAGATAAAATGTGCTGCCCGCTCAGGAGTAAGGTACCACCGGAACGCCACTTTCAGACAATTTTCTTTCATATCTGCACTCAGCAAACCCTTACCAGTTTCTAGTAGTATTTTGTCCCACTCTCCCTTTTCCCTTGTCTCACCTAAATCTATCTCCCATCTGTCCATCAGGGGAGACTTAGAGACAGTTCTTGATTCTTGAAGCAATATATATATATGTGAGATCACGTGTTTCCCCCTAATGGGGATGTTACATAACTTTTCTAACTGGGTCAGGGGTTGGCCAGAGCCATGAGATAAATATTTAGTTATAGCTGACGAAATCTGTAGATTACCTCTTCTTTTTAGAAGTACGCTTCCTTGTTCTTAGTTTGCATACCTCATTAGCACAACCACTACATCTCAATTTTTGTCTAGTCACATGGGGTATCCATGGGGTATTCACTGTTGCCAGTCGTTAACCAGTTAGCTTTGCATTTGCTGTAGCAGTTTCTGGTAGACACCAGGCGTGTAGCAGAAACTGCTACAACAAATGCAAAGCTAACTGGATACCCCATGGATATTCCATGCAACTAGAACAAAATTGAGATAGAGTGGTTGTTTGAGGTGTGGAACCTAAGAACAAGGAAGCATACTTCTAAAAAGAGGAGGTGTACCCACAAGCACTGAGAGTGAGAGGATAAGGCGAAGCCACAAGGAGTGGCAATCCATCTAGTGCAAGGTAAAAGGGACCATGTAAGAGTTATGACTTCTTTCATCTTATAAAGATGGATTACAATACTGTGATTTGCCTCAATGATTTTTCCTAAGATACTTGCAGTTAAAGGGTTACCACCTTCCATCACTATAGAAAGAGCACATTTGGGGCTCATTTCCATTGAGCCATAAAAAATGGAGCTGTAAGCTACCGAAGTGGCCCACAGCTAAATGTGGTTTACAGCTGCATTTTAGTACTAGGTTTCTGTTTAAATATTTTGCGCATTGCGTGCAGTTGCTCTTTTCCTGTAGGTGCAAGTTAATGTTGTGTTAACGCTTCCATTCAACTTCGGATTTCTTGAAAATAAATTAGTGGCTATGGAAACTTAAAGGGACAGTCAACACCAGAATTTTTGTTGTTTAAAAAGAAAGATCATCCCTTTATTACCCATTCCCCAGTTTTGCATATCCAACACAGTTATAATAATACACGTTTTACCTCTGTAATTATCTTGTATCTAAGCCTCTGCTGACTGCCCCCTTATTTCAGTTCTTTTGACAGACATGCAGTTTAGCCAATCAGTGCTCACTCCTAGGTCACTTTACGTGCATGAGCTCAATGTTATCTATATGAAACATGTGAACTCATGCCCTCTAGTGGTCAAAATGTATTCAGATTAGAGGCAGTCTTCAAGGTCTAAGAAATTAGCATATGAACCTCCTAGGTTTAGCTTTCAACTAAGAATACCAAGAGAACAAAGCAAAATTGGTGATAAAAGTAAATTGGGAAGTTGTTTAAAATTGCATGCCCTATTTAAATCATGAAAGTTTTTTTTGGACTTGACTGTCCCTTCAACCTAACACTATAAAATTTATGTTTAGCGTCTGTGCTCTTTACCTGTGATCACCTCTATAAAGAAACAAAAACAAAGATACACTTATTTATAATACATATGTTTTAACTATAAGCAAATACTATTTTATATTATAATTATATTTTCAACGTTATTAATATATGTAATATGTATTGCAGCCCTAGGCAAAGGTCCATTTTGAATTTTGAAGATATGTGCTTGTATACATTTTTATATGTAAATACATACTGATATTTCCATAAGAACATAAGTGCAACTATTCCTATACATGAGACAACAATAAATGTTACATATTACTACATTGAAACACTTTATTCGCAAGTATAAAAATAACTATGGGAAATAGGTCTCAGAAGCTCCTTTTTTCGCATTTACACCTAGTTGAGTTGAGTTTTATTTATCAACAGCCTCTGACAGTGTATTAATGGTTTGCGTTTTCATCATTTCATCAGAAACCTGGAATAAGTTATCTCTTAACGGCTTCTTATACTTTCTATGAGATGCAAAAATATATTCAGCAGCGAGACCTCTGCTGCTGATTTTGAGGTATAACAAGCCATTTGAAGCAGTCGATAAAGTAAATGGTTTCCGACAGCATAATTATCGGATTGAGATTTTGTGCAAACCAAACTACGGCTCAATGGAAACAAGCCCATGCTTGGGAATGAGAGCAAAAGGGGGGACAGTACAAGTCTTTAGATAAGCAATTCTTAAAATAAGATATTACAAGCATATAAAACAGTAACTTCCTTGATGTTAAAAGGTCAAAGAATCCTGTTATTTTAAGATTGTTCTGCAGAGGTCTCTCGTAATAGGTGGGACATGACTGCTTATATTAAATTATTTTAAAAATATTGGTATATCAATAAGGCTCATTTACACTGCAAAACTGTGTCCAGATGTTTTTACTTTGTTGAACTTAATAGAAGAAATACAATTGTATTTACAGCAATGCAGTTAATTAAGTTAACGAGTTTAGAAGCTTGTCCGCTCGACCTTTAGTACATGGGGCCCTATGTATGTTAAAGAGTTTTGGCAAAACTTAAGCTCTATTATTATTCAAAAATGCAGATGCACCAGTAATGATGATGTACCAGGAGATTTCAATGTAGAAGTCAATACATTTTTAAATAGATTCCATTACACAACATGTAGCAAAAAAAGCTCTTTATATTAATATGATTGATAAGGTAGAAACTAAAAGGTTTAATTTACTGTTGGAGGATTTACAATTAATTGATATCTAACAAAGACTGAATCCTGTTAGAATAGAATATACACGTTGTTCTTAAACATAAATTGCTATCTGGAATTGACATGTTTTTTATTTCTCCCTTCTTACTTACTCAAATTCAAGAAGGAAACATTAAAAATGTCATAAATATTTGACTAAGAACATGTAATTTCAACCTTTTTATTACAAAAATGTTGATCTTTTAACAAGAAGGATCATTTTTAGGCATGCACATCTGTGTTGTTATGAATGCAAATTAATAATGAAAAATGGTCATTCATTTTGTTTTAAAAAAATGAAAATCTGAATGAATACACCAACTAAATTTAAAGACAACAAAGAAATACAGCCAAAAATTGTCAGTATTTATTTGTTTTCTGAAAATTACCCTTATGGCTTAACATACTTACCTAGTGAGTTAGGATGCTTAGCGTAAGGATCCAGAGCCTGAGTTAAGAAAGAAGGTCCTTTAGTGCAGACCTTGGGATCTGCCCCTCTAAGCCTCCTTTGACAAAGTGGCAATAGCAAGGATTATTAAGGGAATGCATAGTGCGAAAGCATCTGGACCAGACAGGCTCCCAATTGAATTGTATAAAATATTGTTAGAAATTGTAGACATATTTGTTTATCTACTAGGGGATTTGAAATCAATTATATATTTTTTTTTATTTTTTTTTTCCAAAAGATTTTTATTCATTTTCAAACTTGTAGAAGTAACAACGAGGGACACGCAGGTCCCAAACACAAACATCAATGGCATACAGGAGTATATGATTACGGATCAAACCAGGGGACCCAAAGAAATAATACAATAGTGATAAGATTAGATGGACTCCCCTGGTGGAGAGATGACATCTCACATCAGTCTGAGAACAAATGGGATACCTGAAAAGGAACCTATACAACACAACGCATATCTTGAAATCAGAACAAAGTCTAGGGGGGGGGGGAGGGGGGGGGAAAGGAGGGGGGGAGCATAGAAGAGGAGAGGGAAGAAATGGAGGAAGATGGTAGATAGATCAAGGAGAGTCAGGCTGTAGGCTTTAGGACGTGACAGGAGGGCTCCAGGAAGTATCAAACTTGTCTTTCCAATCGGCCCAAGCAAGTTCAAATATATCCAGTTTGTTTAAGTCGAAATATATAGTCTTTTCCATGGTGTATAAGAAGGCCATGGTTTTTTCAATCTCGTTCCATGAAGGGGGGTTTTCTTTTTTCCAGGACCTAGCCAAATTAGTCTTAATAGAGGCTAATAAGTAGGTACTGAAGATACCTTGATGCTTAGGTAAGTCCTGTAAGCCCAGGTGGAGCAAAGCAGTAGACGGGCCAGGCGGAATTCTGATTCCGAAATCAGTAATGGCGCGGAAACCTTGAGACCATAAGAAAGTAATTTTAGGGCATTCCCACCAGATGTGGAGCATGGTGCCCTGCAGACCACAGTTCCTCCAGCAAAGAGGCGACACTCCTGGGTACATCCTTGCCAGCCGTGTGGGGACCAGGTACCAGTGAGAAATCACCTTGTAATAGGTTTCGAACATAGTGATACAATGGAGGGTTTTCTTTGTCAAAAGGATGGCCCTTTGCCAGGCGTCAACCGAGATTTGAGAGTGCAGTAAAGCATCCCAGATCTGCAAATGCGGGGCAGTTTCAGGCGGGACAGTACCATCGAGAGTCCCATAGTGGAACGATAATGGCCGGATAAGTCTGTGACCCGTCTTCCAGACAGACTCCCACGGGGTGGACTGTCGAGAGGTGGTGGGGAGAAAACCCCAGCTTCTCAAGAGGCTTTTAATCCTAATGGTCTCAAAAAAGAGGACCGGAGGAATATCCCCAGGGGAACCCAGGAGAGTTGGGTCCGAGACCCGCCGAATCCCTAGCCTGGCCCATATATTCGGGTGGGTATCCGCCAATCCAGAAAGCAGACCAGCCACCGAAGTGATAGGGGAGGGGTGGGGGGCAATTAGTTGGCGATGCCGGATCTTGTCCCAGACCTGAAGGCATTCTGTGATAACTAAATTGCTGATACCTAGAATTCTGCGGCTGTGTGGATGAGTCCAAATAATATCCTTGAGCAGGACATTATGGGGTAGAGAGGCCTGTTCAATCTCGCACCATTTATCACGGGACTGAAGAACTCCCCACTGGGAGATGTGGGTAAGCATGGCCCCCTCGTAGTATTTTACCACAGAAGGGGAAGCCAGGCCTCCTAGGTGTATAGGAAATTTCAGATTTTTTTGTGCTATCCTGGGGGTCGAGCCCTTCCAAATAAATTTTGTTATTTCACTCTGAAACTGTAGCAAGAGTGGCATAGGGACTCTGATGGGGAGGCACCTAAACAAGTAGGTGAGCTTAGGGAGGAAAGACATTTTAATAGAGGCTATACGCCCCATCCATGAGATGGACTTGTGATCCCAAGCGTTTTTTAAGGATCTCAGTTCTGACAACAAGGGGATGTAATTGTCCTTGACCATTTTTGAGGCGTTGTTAGATATTCTAACCCCCAGATGTGTGACCTGCTCCTGCGACCATTTGAAGTTATAGCTTTTCTTTAAACTATTAATGTAATTGTGAGGGTATCCCCACCAATATATCTCTGTCTTTTGAGTGTTCAATTTATAAAATGAGAGGTCGCCAAAGGTCTGTAGAACATCCAACAGTCTGGGGACAGCTCTACCGGGGTCCGCAGTGAAGATTGTGATATCATCTGCAAATAATGCAATTTTTTGCATAGTGCCTGAAAGCATTATCCCTGGAATGGACGCATCATCGCGGATATGGGCAGCCAAGGGCTCGATCGCCAGGGCAAACAACAGCGGAGATAGGGGGCACCCCTGTCTAGTGCCATTGGAGATGCTGAAAGGGTCAGACTGAAAGCCAAGACCCCTGACAGCAGCCGACGGGGCAGAATATAGCGCCTGAATAGCCCTGCATGTCGACTGGGGGAAGTTAAAGGTTCTGAGGGTTTCCCACAAGTAGGACCAGCGGATTCGGTCAAAAGCCTTCTCGGCATCCAAAGAGATAACCGAGAAAGGCTTCTGCATTCTGGTAGATTCACACACAATATTAACAAGACGCCTAGTATTGTCCGGCCCCTCGCGCTTGTGAATGAACCCTACTTGATCCGGACCTATAAGGTGCGGGAGAAGCCTGCTGATACGATTGGCAAGAATTTTAGAGTAGACCTTCACGTCTACGTTAATTAAAGAAATTGGCCTATAGCTTGCACAGGAGGAAGGGTCCTTATCTGGTTTTGGCAGGGTGACTATGGCTGCTTTTAAGAATTCCTCCCTCAGGGAGCCTTCTTCACTTGCTAAGGTAAAAACCTCTGCAAGTAGGGGGATAGTTCATTGACAAATACCTTATAAAACTGGGCAGAGAAGCCATCAGGCCCTGGAGCCTTAAAGGGTTTTAGATTTTTTATCGTTAGCTTAATCTCCGCCAAAGACAAAGGGGCTGTGAGAGAGTCTTGTTGCTCTGTAGTAAGAGTGGGGAGGTTAGCGGAGGTCATAAAGTCTCTGATATCCTGACTAGTGGTTGGGGTGAGAGTCTCAGAATTTTCGATATTGTAAAGTTTGGAGTAAAAGTCAGCAAAGCATTCTCCAATCTGAGAGGGCCTCTTATGCAATTTGCCATTATAATTAATCTGGGAAATGCTGGAATTACTATGCTTATGCCTGAGCCTATTAGCAAGCATAGTGTCAGGTCTATTACCTTTGTAATAGTATAATTGTTTTAGTTTGCTGAGATTAGTTTGTGTACGGCGGAGCTCTAGGAGGTTGATATGCTCCTTAACTGTAGCAATCTGCGCTGCTACATCAAGGCTAATGGAAGCGTGATTGAGGGACTCCAAGGATCTGAGTTTTGCGTGTGCCTGTGCAAGGGTAAGGCCTGCTCGCTTTCTCAGTGCTCCTTGTTTGCGAATGATAAGGCCCCTGATAGTTGCTTTTATCGCGCCCCAGAGAATATCGTCTGAGGTCTGGCCGTTGTCATTACAAACTAACAGTTCAGTCAGGTCCCGTCTTAATTCCTCCCTGAACGGAATATCGGCCAAAATGTGTCTAGGAAGGCACCAATTGGATTTACTAGGTGCTTTATCTGAGGGGAATAGACCTGCCGTTACAAGGTCATGGTCCAACCAAGAACAGAGTGGGATACTGGAGCAGGAGACTGAGTCCAAAGACCCAGCCTGACAGAAGATATAGTCCAGTCGGGAGTAAGTTTTGTGGGGGATAGAGAAATGAGTAAAGTCCCTATCGTTAGGATGTAGACTTCTCCAAATGTCGAAGTATCCATATTGCGACATTACTGCCCTAAATTGGGCAGAGACATATGTCTCTTGCGAATGTTTACTGCCCGCTTGAAGCTGTTTGCGGTCGAGAGTTGGCTCCCATGTCATGTTGAAGTCTCCCGCGATCAAAACCCTCCCTTGCCTAATCGTATCAAGTGTCTGCAGTTGGGAAGATAAATGGAGACCAATGTATGAAGAACATGGTCCAGTTTACAAACCAGAATTGTATATCTGGCTTGGGGATCAGTAAGTGCATAAATTTGCTCGTAGGCGATCCTGTTGTGAAGCAGGATGGCCGTCCCTCTAGCTTTTTTGGAGAAGGGTGAGTGTTCCAGGACTTTATAGGAACGAGAGTGAAAATATTGAGGGGCGCCCGACTGCCAGTGAGTCTCCTGCAGGAAGACTACGTCAGGATTGTGGAATCTAAGTTCACGAGACAAAAGACTCCTTTTAAAGGGGGAATTAAGCCCCCTGACATTATGTGTGAGCACCTTTAAAGAGTGCGCCATCTCACTACCGTGGCCTGAGGACAGGGGATAGGATGGAAATTGAAGAAAGGGGGTTAGAGGGGGAAATTAGGACAGGAAGTCAGTTCTGAGGTGTTGTGATAGGAAATGAGGTGAAAATAGTTCACCTAAGTGGAACCCTGGCGTGGGCTACCTATGTGGGGGGGGAGCTAGGAATAGGTACAGGGAGAGAGCCGAGACTATCGGCCCCTCTCTGTGCACAAGGGAAGGAAACAAATAAATCTATAAACATATATTAAACCTGTGAAAACAGTAATGGATATGTACGTACAACAACAACAAACCTGAGTAAGGTACGAAGCATCCAGATTAGGTAAATATAAAATCAGTCATAACATGTTGAGGAAAAAACGGTACTTGTGCTATCTAAAGGGTGGAGGTAATACTATGCCTATTCATTTAGAGATGAATGACCTGTGCTGGGTTGACCACATAAAGTATTAGAAAGCATGTATAAACACTGGTAATGCAAATATGCACATAAATTACAAGAAGGAAAAAATAATAATATTAACTGTAACTTTAGACCCGACATGGGCCGCTAAGAGTCTAGTACAAGCTAAGTACCGCTGTCGCTGTAGGGCCATCCATAAAGAATGGACCCTATGTTAGAACATGATGACAGATTAAAGTTGTTGTTGACCAATGGTGCCCTGCATTCAGGAGGAGGGATCTTGGGGACCCAGGGAGTCCTGTGTCTGCTGTGTTTTTTGCCTTTTGGAGCGCTGATCCTTAGCGGTCCATTCTGGGGCAGTAGCCCTCAATTTTGCCTTGATGGGAATAGGTTCCGTCATGTCCCCTTTGGTAAGACCCCACTGTGCCAGCAATGCAGTGCCCTGTGCCAGTGAAGAAATTATGTGGGTTTGATTGTCCCTTGTAATCAACAACTTAGACGGATATCCCCATCTGTATCGGATGCCAGCATTTCTGAGAGCCAGTGTGACTGGTTGGTACTGCCTTCTGAATTGTAGGGTGTGAGCCGACAAATCGGGAAGAAGCTGGATGGTTTGAAACTTTTCCGGCAACTGAGGCTTACGGGAGGCGGCCTGCATCAGCTTGTCTTTAAAGAGGAAACTGTGAAAACAGGCTATAACGTCTCTTGGCTTTTCTTGTGAGACGGACCTGGGGCGTAGAGCTCTGTTCACTCTTTCAATAGTGGTAGTTAGGCCCTCCATAGGACCCAACAGGCTACCGAAGAGCTCTTGGAGAAAACCTTGCAGGTCTGTTGGTGTAATGTCCTCCGGTATACCCCGAAATCTTATATTATTTCTGCGGGCCCGATCCTCGACATCCGCCAGCTTAAACTCAAGCTGACTCAGCTGGTCAGCCAAAGATTCAGAGTAGGCCAAAAGGTTTGATTGATCCGTAACGATATCATCTTGCCGCCTTTCCAGGGAGTCCACCCTTTCACCTATTTCCGAAATATCTTTTTTGAGCTCAGCATGATTTTTTTGAATTTCTTTGGTGATGGAGCGGGTTTGGTTAGCGAGCATCTTCTGAAGGGTATCCTCAGTAATGAAGTGCTGAGACCTGGGGTTTAACAGGGCATCATGTTGGGAACCATCACCTAGAGACTCTGACCCACTCAGGCCGTCATTGGAGTCATCTTCCAGCTCCTTGCGTGGTAGGGAGAAGTGATCTATCACCGTTTTTTTCACTGATCCAGGTGTTTTAGTGGTTCGTCTGATCGTATGAGGCATTTTGAATTTGTGGCAAAAAGAGAGTCAATAAGACAAAGGCGGACACAGGACAGGTAGAGCGGTGGTGGCACCAGAGGTTAGATTCACAGGGGGTTACAAAAATAAGAGCATGAGCAAGTAATCACATTAAGCAGTACACAGAGAGGGGCCCAGACGGCCTCCCCGGCCCCTACCCCTCCATGACGGCCACCCTGCTAAGGATTAAATGACCACAGGTCTAGTTTGTAAAAAAGGATAGGCCGCCACCGGGGGGCGAGGGCCAGCGAGACCCCCCAGACACAGGTCAAAGGCAAATTCACTCCAAAAGTTATGGATAAAATTGTGGTAAGTCCCCTTCTGGCCCAGGAATAGGGGGTACGACCTTACGGAAGGGAAAAGGGGAGAGGGAAGTGACCAGCCCAGACAAGCAGGGCCGGAAAGGGGGGGCCAGTTGGGGTTCACCTATTAAATGAAAACCAATACAGTGCAATACAATAATGGTCAGAGTGGACCTCAGCAAATATTCTAGTGTTTCTCTTAAGTCACGTGGGTGAAGGATGGGGCAAGTTACGTTCTGTGTTAATGAAAGTGCAGTATGGTGTAGCCTAAGTGTGCGTGATGAGTGTGTGTCAGTATATAGAAGGTTAAAGAGGTAAGTTCTATGTGGCTGTGCAATAAAGGAGAGTGTTCTAGGTCTAGGCTGGCTTAGGTGTGTTGGCCAGGGGTATGCTGTGTTGGCGTGATAGGTAAACCTGAGAGGTAGTCAGTGTGTTATACCAATCCTGAGAGGTATCTTGGTGTCTAGAAAAGGCAAAGGTAATTAGTGTGACTATCCCATATGATCAGTACTCATAAACCAAAGAGCAACACACACCAGCAGCAACACAGTAAAAATAAATGCACTCCACTCTGTTTGCAAAAGAGAACATTTGGCTGACGCAGCAGCTAAATAGAAAACAGAGGGTAAAGCACCTAGTATCCTAAGTTGTTACTCAGAGCATGGAATTGAGGTGTTTAAGGCTAATTTGTAATGGAGTAAACCTGCAGAAAAGGTTATTGATGAACCTGTATGATTAAAGACCACTGAGGGGATCTGACGGGGCTCCTGGTATATGATAAGGTCCAGTTCTGTCTTATAGTGGTGCTGCTTCAAAACCCCAAAGAAAATTGAGAGCCCAACTTATCTCTATCATCCACTTAGACCTGTGGGCCAGATGGGGTAGTAGCTGTGGCCAGTCTCTGGGACACAGATAGGCTATAGTCCGGTTTATTTCAAGGTTAACAGTGCTGGGATGTGTACTGAGATATGCTAAGGCTAGTTCTATTTTCTCCTCAGGGCTAGATGCTTGTGCAAAGGAGGCTACCTAGAGATGCCCAGCATGAAATAGTAGCTCAGATTATATGGGCCCTGCAGATATATGAAAAGGCCCTTCCGGATTCCCAGTGTTATATCTGTCCTGAAAGTATGAGGCCTCAGAGATAATGGGGGGAGACCAAATAGGTAGGTGACCCACACAATATAAACCCCAAAACAGTGTGTCCCCTTAGTGTGTCAGACTTGCCCTCCTTTATCTTACCCCACCTCAGGCCGGATGTGGAGGCCTCCGCTTCAGATGTGTAGGTCGTGGTTCATGTGCCTCAGCAGTCGGAGAGAAATCAAGAGGCAGCTTCAGCTTGTTCAGCAGCTTCAATCAGGCAGAAGCCGCAGGCGGCAGAGCTCGCCGGGACTTCCTCCTCTCACAAAGACAAGGCCGCACCGCTCCGTGTTAGGAGGGCCTCCAGCAAGATGGCCGAACTTCGCGCCAAAAGTGTTAGAGTGCGTAAGGTCCCGGGATCGCCGGGAAAGAAGGTAGGAGCCCGCTTTGCTTGAGTTTGTCTGGGTCCCCTGTGGCCACTTGGGATGGCAGGCTATGTGGCCATATGCGATGCTTCAGCGGGGATGTGGGACTCAGGCGGAGTGGGGTTGGAGGGTGTGGGAACAAAGTCCCCCAGACGAATATGCAGGAGGCAAACCAACCTCTTAATTATAGAGAGGCAGTGATCTTCTGCTCCGGAGCGGATCCCCGACCCTCTGGAGCAACTTGCAGGGCCTTACAGAGAGGGCGAGTGACAGCCAAGTGGCAAGCAAAGTCTATACAGACGCTCCGGGGTCAAAAAGTAGTTGCAAAAACTCCCTTTTCTTGTTTTTCAGTGAAGGGTTACTACCTTAGCAGGATGTCCAGTAAAATTGCCCCAAAATCTAGGCAGTTATATGCTTAATATGCACTTTTGTACCCAAAATGACAAGAGCTTTCCTTCTGCACGTCTGCTCGTGATGGCGGTTTAGCTCGCCCCCATCGAAATCAATTATATTTTATAAAAGATAAATATTTGCCTAATTTTAAAAGAAACAAAGACCCATGGTAATTTAAGCTCTTATGGGCCTATATCTCTGCTTAGTGCAGATTATAAAATGCTAGCCAAAGTCATGACAAATAGATTAGGCAAATTAATGTTAATACTTATTAATATTTAATAGCTCACATCGCAAACTAGCTAAATAAACTATTAACCCCTAAAACACCATCCCAACATCACATAGTAACTAAATAAAGTATTAACCCTAAACTGACATTCCCCCACTTTACAAAGTAATAAATTGTCATCTAAACCCCCTAACCTAACACCCCCTATCGTAACCCAATATATGATACCCAAAAATGACAAAATAAACCCTAACTACTGTACAAATAAATTAAAACTTATCTTACCTTTAAAAAAAAAACCCCATAATATTCAAATCAGCCTATAGAATGAGAAGAAAAAAACTTAATTCTACTGGCTGATTTGAATTTGAAGATTCATGAAGAGAAGCTCCATGTTGAAGTTCTGAAGAGGCATGACCAATGTTGTCGCAGCCGTAAGAAGATGAACCACCGGGAAGAAGATAAGATGGATTGAGATGGACCCGAGCCGGCATAAAGATAGAGTGCCGCCTCCATCATCATCGGTGAGTACCAACTATGGGGTTTGTGTTATTTTTTGTGGGGGGTTTTTGGGGTGATTTTTTTTTTATAGATTATGGTTTTTACTTTTTTGGCAACAAAAGAGCTGAATGTCAAATGTTATTTTCAGGGCACTTTGTAATTTAGTTCTTTTTTAGATAGATTTCTTTTTATTTTAGGTGTTGAGGGGGTATAATGTTAGAGGGGTTAGTGTTTTTTTTTATGAAAGAGCTGATTGCTTTAGGGCAATGCCATATAAAAATGCCCTTTTATGGCCTATAAGTTTATTTTTATAATAGGTTGATTTTTTTATTTTGTGGTGGATTTTTTAATAGGTATTAAAATAGGATTAATTATTTATTTGTATTAGGTAATTACTTTTATTTTCTGTAATTTTAGGGTTTTTTATTTCTGTAATGTTAGTTTTTTTTTTTTAGTAATGTTTTTTGTTTTTTTTTAGTAATGTTTTTTTTTTTTTCAAAGGTAAGATTAGGTTTAATTTATTTTTACTAGTAAGTTTTTGTCAGGAAGGGTTATACGATGACCTAATATACTAATATAGATACGCAGAGGAACAAGAAGTAATCCGAAATAAACTAAGAAAAAATATAAATATAAAGTAAATAATAAAATATAAAATAAAAACATAAGTACAACGGGCAACAATTAAACCAAAAATAAACTTAAAGAGCCTACGACAAGAGACATATAGAAAAAACAAAAAAAATACACAAAAAATACAAAAAATACAGCATTTAAAGAGGTGAGACTAGGAAGAAGATAGGAAACAGAGAATAAGAAGAAAAAAATAGAAAAAGAAAAGAAAAATGAGAGAAAAGAAGAGAAAAAGAAAAATAGAAAGAAAGAAAGGAGAACCTGCCACTATCAGAGCAATAGTTAGGCTATGTTATCCAAATGGAGCTTTATAGGAAACTATGCCATTCCAGTTTCGTATTAAGGCCCTTCAGGGTGATAGTGTCCAATTCAAAAGTCCATCTTGTTTCTTTCTGTAGAAGTATCCTATTCCTATCTCCTCCACGGCTGAGCGTAGGTACATGGTCAATAATATGATATCGTAAGTCTGATACGTTATGACCTCGTACTAGGAAAAGTCGTGCTACCGGTTTACTAGAGTCTCCTATGCTCAATGCTTGTCGTATGGCACTCCGATGGTTGGCCATCCTTGTTCTTAAGTCATCACAGGTTTTACCCACGTAAAACAAACTACACAGGCAGTAAAGCAGGTATACGATGTATGGGGTGGTGCAGGTGACCCTGTGTTTAAGGTAATATTTCTTCTTGTGCCTGGGGTGATTGAAATATCTACCCACTTGTAATCAATTACATATTGTACAGCCGCCTCATCTGTAGCAACCCGGTTTAGTAGTTTGCATATTCAACCAGTTTTTTGAGTAGCAGTTCACTGGGTCTGTCACCTGAAGGCTATCTTTGAGTGATTTCCCTTTTCTGTATCCAATACGTGGTACCTCCATATTTTTGAAGGGTAAAGTGTTCGCTTTGTAGTATTTCCCAACTGCGCTTCAAGATGCAGTTAAACTCATTATTGTCTGCTGTATATGTTTTAGTGAATGTCAGCCTCTTTTTGTTTGGTTCTGTTATCTCCTTGTTCTTCTGTTATGCCATTCCTGCCTGAATCCTTTGTTCTCTCCCGACCTTGCTCTTATATCCTCTTTCTTAAAGTTCTGTTCCATCTCTTCTTGCTGGATCTGGATCTGTGCAGTGTCTTTTTTTGTGTTATTTCTTGTCACTCTTGTCATAAACTGCGACTTCAGGAGTGCTTTCTTCAAAGCTGGAGGGTGGCAGCTTGAAGCTTCAAGCAGTGAATTTCTATCTGTGGGCTTTTTATAGAGGGTTATCTGCAATGTGTTGTTTTCTTTATAGATCTTTAGGTCCAGGAATTATATTTCCTTCTCACTCCAATTCAATTTGAATTTTAGTGACTGATGCTGCTCGTTAAGTTCTTTAGCCCATTCTTGAAGTGATTCTGGACTCCCTCTCCATATAATCAAGAGGTCGTCAATATACCTTTTGTAAATGATTATCTTCTTATTTCGGAAGATAATGTTCTTCTCTATCTCGAATCCTTCCATAAATAGATGCACGTAGGATGGGGCCATATTTGATCCTATTGTTGTACCAGTTAATTGCAGGTAATACTTGCTCTCAAATCTGAAGAAGTTCTTCCTTAAGCAGTTGTCAATGAGTTCCAATATGAATTCTTCAGGTAGTCCAATGTATGGATACCTTTGTAGTCGTCTCTTGATAGACTCAAGTCCATCATTGTGCGGTATGACCGTATACAGGCTTGTAACATCAAGAGTTACAAGCAGGTCTTCTTCATTCATAGGCCCAATAGCTTTTAGTTGTCTTATTACATCCTCAGCATCTCTCAGGTAGCTATCCATCCATTGCACAAGAGGTTGTAGTATATTGCCAATGTATACCGCCAGTGGTTTTAGGAGGGAGTCTGTTGCTGCCACTATTGGATGGCCAGGGGGTTCTTTATAGTTCTTATGCACCTTTAGCAATGTGTAAAATACGGGTACCTTTGGGTATTCCACTTTCAGGTTCTCCAAGGTCTGTTTATCAATCCAGTCTGCTTTGTGTGCTCTATCAAACAATGCATCAAACTCCTTCTTGAACTGCATCATGCGGTTACAGGGTAAAGTCCAATATTTACAAATATCATTCAATTGTTGTAATATGTCTGTCTGATAGTATTTGTAGTTCATGATGACTATTGCTCCACATTTGTCAGCTCTCCTTATGGCTATAGTCTCATCTTTTATCAGCTTATTCAGTTACTTAAACCTGAAGAACGGCAAAGGTGGAGAGAATACCGCCCTAGACAATTTAGGGCTAGCAGGCCACATAATTTGCCTACTGTCGACAGTTCAGGATCTGGAACTGATTTGCACAATCAACATACAGTGGTTATTGACAAATGCTGGCAAGTTGCTCGGCAACAGACGCCGTCTGATGACACGCGCACCGGGCCACACACCTGCTGGACTTCACATGTGGGTTGATTGTTAATGAGGTATGAGAGTATTTAAATCCTTGCTTAAGGTTTTGTTCAATTAATTGTCTGAAGACGGGGAGTGTTTCCTCAAAACGTTACACATAAGGGAATAAAGTGTTTTCACCCCTTGTTAAATCCAGTGAGTTCCTTCTATTTTTTGTTTATATATATATATATATATATATATATATTATATATATATATATATATATATATATATATATATATATATATATTGTTTCCATAAAACATAACTTTTATTACCTATGTATAAAAACAGCCTGATGTTTCAGTGTACAATGAGATCTTTATCAAATGATACAGTGGAAATACTATTCACCCAGAAAGTGGCTTTATTGATTGGAGCATGCAGTACAGTGCCAGGCTGTCAAGGTCATAGATTTCATATATATGTACAAGTTTTTTATGATGTTTTAATGTTTGCTACATTAAACTATTTCATTAAAAATGTATGGTGCTGCTTTGATCATTTTGTGGTATATAGTATATTTAATATAAGCCCTTTTCTTATATATGTGGTTATGCACCCTAAACTTCTCTGTTTCTTTGCTAAAACCTGATAAATAATTTATATAGGCACTAGTGTTACAGCCCCTTAAAAGTAAATTCACCTGCAGCCACAAATAAATATAGCTGTTACCTCCACTGGGACCCTTAAGTGCAAATATCCCTAGATGTAACTCCCCGAGGGCCCTTAACCCAATGAACCCTAAGGGGTCAATTTATCAAAGTGCGAGCGGACATGATACGATGTAGCGTATCAAGTCTGCCTCACATCGATAAATGCCAACATCCCTCACCTAGTGGGAGGTCTATTATGCACTATGGAATTTTATTTTAGCCAATGAGTGCAGTGTCTGCTACAATCCATAGGTGTGATCACAATGTTATCTATATGGTTTACATGAACTAGCTCTCCCCTATTGTGAAAAGCAAATAAAAAAGCATGTGATAAGAGGCGGCCTTCAAGGGCTTAGAAATGATCATATAAGCCTTCCTAGGTTTAGCTTTGAACTAAGAATACCAAGAGAACAAAGCAAAATTGGTGATAAAAGTAAATTGGAAAGTTGTTTAAAATTACATGCCTTATCTGAAACATAAAAGTTTTTTTGGGACTTGACTGTCCCTTTAAACCTAAAAGTATATTTGAATCATACAAGTATAATTTTGACTTTCCTAACCCTTTAACTACCAAAATTTGAAAATGTCTCTGCTCCTCCTTATTATACCAGTGAAGGGGATGGAAGTAACTAATTTCATTCTAAGAATATAGCATTGAAAGCAAGGTATGATGGACTTAAAGGGACAGTCTAGTCCAAAATAAACTTTCATGATTCAGATACAGAATGTCATTTTAAACAATTTTCCAATTTACTTTTATCACCGATTTTGGAGGTTCATATGCTTATTTCTAAGCCCTTGAAGGCCGCCTCTTCTGTCAGGGCATTTTGACCGTTTTTTACCAATAGAGTTTGTTAGTTCATGTGTGTCATATAGATAAAACTGTGCTCACACACGTGGAGATCCAGTGAACCAGCTCTGATTGGCTAAAATGGATGTCTGTTAAAAGAACTGAAATAAGGGGGCAGTCTGCAGAGGCTTAGATACAAGGTAATCACAGAGGTCAAAAGTATATTAATATAACAGCGTTGATTATGCAAAACTGGGGAATGGGTAATAAAGGGATTATCTATCTTTTTAAACAATCAAAATTCTGGTGATAGACTGTCCCTTATAAACCTTGGAAATGGTCACTTTAAGAGCACTCTCATCTTTCTATAATAAATGCAAACCCAACAAAATTTGTGTTCTTAAATGTGCACAATTCTATCTATCTATCTATCTATCTATCTATCTATCTATAATATTTCACATATCTATCATCTACTTTTCCTTGTTCTGATTAAAGAATGTAACATATATAAAAAGCAAGACATTGTCTGAATGAATGAATGATTGATTTGTCAAATCTGAAAACAAATTAAATATTTCTCATTTTTTCTTGTGGGTTTTCATGACATTTCAATTTATATTATAACAGCTATGCATCCCTGGTAAACATGATATATTTGTAATTTCCATGTATTCTTCAGTCCCATAGAGATATGTTTCAGTGTATTAAATTAACACAACTCCGAACTGCAGCTACGTACAATGTCAATGGGCTCTATTATGATCTGTTAGAAGAGGTGTTTGAATGGATTTTTTTCATTGTGATGAGCCATTTACAAATCTGAAGCTATTTCAAACCAGTTTCTAATGCTTTTTAAATTACTCTGTATTGCAAAATTGTGCCTGCTTAGAACCCTCACTAGTCTGTATTCTAACCAATTACAAGAAACAGTATTAACACTAGTTTTTTTGTGTTTTTAGAATTATCTAATTTAAACATAACTTGAAATGAAATGCTTAAAAAGGGACAGTCAACACCAGAATTGTTGTTGTTTTAAAAAAAAATAGATCATCCCTTAATTACCCATTCCACAGTTTTGCATAACCAACACAGTTATAATAATACACGTTTTACCCTATGTAATTACCTTGTATCTAAGACTCTGCAGGACTGCCCCCTGATTTCAGTTCTTTGACAGACCTTGCATTTTAGCCAATCAGTGCTCTATTCCTCTGTAAATTCCACGTGTATGAGCTCAATGTTATCTATATGAAGCACATGAACTAACACCCTCATGGTGGTGAAAAACTGTCAAAAATGGATTTAGATTAGAGGTGGCCTTGAAGGTCTAAGAAATTAGCATATGAACCTCCTAGGATAAAACTTTCAAATAAGAATACAAGAGTACAAAACAAATTGGTGATAAAAGTAAATTGGAAAGTGTGTTTAAAATGACATTGCCCTATTTGAACCATGAAAGGTTTTTTTTGGACTTAACTATTCCTTTAACAAAATAATATTCATCCATGATTGCAATGACATGTTTAATATTTTAAAAAGTTAATTAAAGGGACTTTTGTTAGTGGCAGTCTTTGAAGTCGCAAAGAATTCCAGCTCCTAGTGAGGCCCACACATTCCATTGAAAAAAAGTAAGCTTTAGTCCTTCAGCCACAGATGTTACCTGCATGAATATATAGTTGAAAGGATACAGATTGGACTGACATGATTATTTCAACAGTTGGTGGCTGTACTTTTCTGTCTAATTCTAGATAAGTTCACACAGTAATAGGGCTTGCAATTCCTCCTGTACTTGTTTCATAAATTTTGTCCTGTCTCTTAAAAATATAGTATGATCATTGTACTTTGATATTTTGCACCCAAAGACAGCACTCCAGAATTTGTTGGTGGTTTATAAATAATGTATAATAATAATATGTAGGAGACCTATGTGCTATTCATAATGGAGCTTAAAGGGACAGTTTACACCAGAATTGTTATTGTTTAACAAGATAGATAATTTATTTATTACCCATTCCCCAGTTTTGCATAACTAACACAGTTATATTAATACACTTTTTACCCCTGTGATTACCTTGTATATAAGCCTCTGCAGACTGCCCCCTTCTTTCAGTTCGTTTGACAGACTTGCATTTTAGCCAACCAGTGCTCACTCCTAGGTAACTCCACTTGCATGAGCACAATGTTATTTTTTTATAGCAAACATGAACTAATGCCCTCTAGTGGTGAAAAACTGTCAAAATGAATTCAAATAAGAGGCAGCCTTCAAGGGCTAAGAAATTAGCATATGAGCCTACCTAGGTTTAGCTTTCAACTAATACCACCAAGAGAACAAAGTCAATTTGATGACAAAGGTAAAATAGAAAATTACATGCCCTATCTGAATCATGAAAGTTTATTTTTGACTTGACTGTCCCTTTAAAAAGCTTTTAGTCACTTTGTTTGCGGACGATGTGCTGCTCACCATCTCGAGTCCATTGAAATCGTTGCCCTTTGCATATCAAACAATACAATTATTCTCTCAGATCTCTGGATATAAAATTAATGCTGAAAAATGTGAAGCACTCCCTCTGTCTATACCAAAACACACTATCAAATTAATCGAAGCAAATTTTGATTTTAAATGGGTACGAGAAGGCCTAAAATATTTAGGAATCAAATTAACAACACATTCGTCCAAACTATATCCGACAAATTACTTACCTTTGTTCAAAACAATTAGATCAGATCTGGGGAAATGGAGAAAAATGGGATTCTCCTGGTATGGGAGATTGTCAGCTGTCAAGATGACAATTCTGCCTAGGATTCTATATCTTTTTAGAGTGCTCCCAATTAAAATAAACTCGTCAGATCTAGAGAGTCTTCAGAGGGATATCCATAAATTCGAGACAACAAACACCCGAGAATTCCGCACCATATATTGACCCGACATAGACAAGTGGGAGGGGTGGGGGCCCCGAACTTACAAGACTATTATATGGCAGCGAGATTAGCTTAAAACTCTATTCTAGGCAGAAGACAAAATGATGTTCTCTGGCCTGTTCTAGAGGTGGAAATGATGGGGCAGGAGACTCCGGACAGTATTCTTTGGAATGCTGAACCGTATAGAGGTCGAAATGCATATCAAAATAAGATCACACAACTTACTAGACAACAATGGGCTGCAATCTGTCAATCAGGGAAATTGTTCCCTAAATATTCATTGGTAATGCCCTTAAAAAACATAATACATGAGGACTTTAAACATCACATTAAGAAATGGGAAAACAAGGGGTTGTATAGAGTGGCAGATATGCTACTTCAGGGTAAGCTACTGACATTCACGCAGCTCCAGCAAAAACTAGACCCTCTCCCACTACAATGGTTCCTATATCTACAAATAACCTCGAGTACACGCACATATCTAGCTAAGGACAAAGAACATGCCCTGCAGACTACACTAGAATACTTATGTACGGCCTCTACTAGACCCAAAAAAGCGATTTCTAGATTATATATATCTATCCAAGAAACTAAAACCCATTCTACAACCCCATTGATACAAAAAGTGGGAGATAGACATTGACAGGAAGTTTGATACAAAAACAGTGGAGGCGACACATTATATCAGGCTAGTAGAGGCCTTATTAGTGCAGACTTAAGGGAGAACATCTTAAAAACATCCTTTAGGTGGTACTTAACTCCGATAAAGACGGCTCATATGGGAAAAGGGAGTTCCAACTATTGTTATAGGGGCTGTGGAGCAATAGGATCATATATCCACATGTGGTGGGACTGCCCTAAGGTCAAGGGGAATCTGGAAGAAACTGTCCTCCCTGTTGAGTACAGTGCTGAACGAGCAGATTACCCTCACTCCCAGCTCAAGCATTATTGCATGAGAGAGTCCCACACCTGAACAAATAAATCAATACCTTTATTAGAATCCTGTGCACTACAACAAGAGTAGCCATAGCTAAATATTGGAAGACGGAAATGACGTCCTGGACGGAGGTAGTGAATAGAATTCAGATGATATACTTGATGTATGAGTCAGCTTCGTATATACAAGAGACAGAGCAGATGTTTCAGAAGGTATGGTTCTACTGGATAGTAGAGAGCAGTAATAAGTTGGAGTAATATGTAACTTAAAAAGAGGTCGAGGTGATGGCAGGGAGGTAAGCTGTCTCGAGGAGAATAGATGAGAGAGGTGAGACAATCTAATGGCTCAATCCACTGATGTATATAATTGGGGGAAAAAAAGGGAGAGGAATAGCTCAACAAGATATGAAAATACTGATTAGTTATGCAGATGATGAAATGTACAGGGATAACTAGCAAATCCATGCTTTTGTTATGTATACTCTTTTTTATTTTTTTTTTTGTTCTCTTTTGATGTTTGCTGGTTTATTGTTTATTATGTTAAAATTAGAAGCTAATTATATATAGGGTTCACGCCCCCTATGTCAAGATTTTCCCTATCTGTAGGTAATATATCCAGAGAATCATATGGATATTGATAAAGGGAAATTATAATAGAAACAAAAGTTATCCCTCCACATTTCTGAAGAGATTTGGCATCAACATTGTCAGTTAAAGCCTTGGAAAGACTGTTATGGACGGCTTCACGATAGAACTCAAAAAGTTATACGTGGACTCTTAAGAGACTTAATGAGAATCAAATAGAACTCTTTCGAGATGGGAATGGCCTTGCCTAGAGGATTTGTTATGATGTCTGAAATATGTATATTGTGAAGTGATATATTCTCATGGTAAATTGTATGTAAGCTTTCTGACTTTATTGATGGAGGAATGAGGTTAATAAAAATTATTTCACCTAAAAAGCTTTTAGATGGTTATCGGCAAGACTTTATTGAGAAAATGGATGGGACAATTCAACAAGAAGGACAATCTTGAGAAGGCCTCAATGCCATCCCTTATGGATAATCAGCTGCAGATGAATAATTCTCGAGCCATCCTATAATATAAAAGGCCAAGTGTGTTTGTCCGAAGCTGTCATGCACATTAGACACAGCACGAGGACAAACACATCTGGCCTTACCTGACATGCTGTTTGCGGCGGAGGGGCGGAAGTGGGCATGGCCGGGCGGAGTGTGGGCGTGACCGGGTGTGACCGGGCGTGGTTGGGTGTGACGAGGGGCATGGTCGGTTGTGGTCAGCGAGAGAGGGGGAGAGACAAAAAGAGATAGGAAAGAGCTAAAGAGAGAGAAAAGAGCTAAAGAGAGGGGGAAGAGCAGAAGAGATGGGAAAAGAGCAAAATAGAGGGAAGAGAGAATAAGATAAGGGGGGGAGAGAGAGCGCAAAAGAGAGGGGGAGAGAGAAAATAAGAGAGGGAAAGAGAGAGCAATAGAGAGGTGAAGAGAGAGAGCAAAAGAGAGTGGGGAGATTGGGGTGAGAGAGAGCAAAAGAGAGGTGGGGGAGAGAGCAATAGAGAGGGGAAGAGAGAGAGCAAAAGAGAGGGATGGAGAAAGAGCAAAATAGAGGAAAGAGACAGAAAAAGAGAGGGGGGTGAGAGAGCAAAAGAGAGGGGAGAGAGAGCAATCGAGAGGGGAGAGCAATAGAGAGTGATGTAGAGGAAGAGCAAAAGAGAGGGATGGAGAGAGAGAGAGAGAGCAAAAAAAGGGGAGAGAGAAAGAGCAAAAGAGAGGGGGGAGAGAGAGCACAAAAAAGAGGGGGAGAGAGAGCACAAAAGAGGGGGAGAGAGAGAGCGCAAAAGAGATGGGGGATAGAGAGAGCACAAAAGAGAGGGGGAGAGAGAGCGTGCAAAAGAGGGGGGGAGAGAGCACAAAAGAGAGGGATGGAGAGAGAGAGCAAAAGAGAGGGGAGAGAAGCAGAGCAAAAGAGAGGGGGAGAGAGAGAGCAAAATAGAGTGATGAAGAGAGAGCAAAAGAGAGGGATGGAGAGAGAGAGCAAAAAAAAAGGGAAGAAAAACAGAGCAAAAGAGAGGGGGGAGAGAGAGAGCGCAAAAGAGAGGGGGGAGAGAGAGTGCAAAAGAGAGGGGGGAGAGAGAGCATAAAAGAGATGGGGAGAGAGAGAACGCAAAAGAGAGGGGGAGAGAGAGCACGCAAAAGAGAGGAGGAGAGAGAGAGCACAAAAGAGAGAGAGCATATAGTAGATTTTATGAGTGGCGCTACCAAGCTGAGGGTGCGAATAAAAATTCCTTAAATAAGTCTGTATATACATATATTAATTACCATGTATCACACTAGGAGTTAATATTCTGAGTATAATGTATATAGCTTAAAATTGGCTTATATATGTATAATAAATCTGAATAAATATCTGTTTATACATTGATTCATTATGTTACCCAATAATGATTCATTGTTATATTAATGATAAACGATATATTGAAACATATAAATAGTAACAAGTTGTGGCCATAACTAATAAAGTTAAAAACAATTTCCCTAATAAAGGCAATACCGTAATTGATGCTAGATTCACTTCGATCTTTGTCCTTCACTTTGCACATTGTATTTAAAATTATTGCACGTAATACTATTTTTTTAGGTATAAGGCAATTATCGAAGCAAATCTAGCATCAATTACGGTATTGCCTTTATTAGGGAAATTGTTTTTAACTTTATTAGTTATATACATTATACTCAGAATATTAACTCCTAGTGTGATAAATGGTAATTAATATATATACAGACTTATTTAAGGAATTTTTATTATCACCCTCAGCTTTGTGGCGCCACTCATAAAATCTACTATCTGTTTTCTTTTTTGACTGAGTTGAGAGATCTCAGTCTGTTTTGAGAGGCTAAGAGGGCGAGACTGTGTCCAGATTTTTTCTGAAGAAAAGAGAGAGAGAACACAAAAGAGAGGGGGGAGAGAGAGCGCAAAAGAGAGGGGGAGAGAGAGCGCAAAAGAGAGGGGGAGAGAGAGCGCAAAAGAGAGGGGGAGAGAGAGCAAAAGAGAGGGGGGAGAGAAAGCAAAAGAGAGGGGGAGAGAGAGTGCAAAAGAGAGGGGGAAAGAGAGTGTAAAAGAGATGGGGGAGATAGAGAACTCAAAAGAGATGGGGGAGAGAGAGAACGCAAAAGAGAGGGGGAGAGAGAGCGCAAAAGAGGGGGAGAGAGAGCGCGCAAAAGAGGGGGAGAGAGAGCGTGCAAAAGAGAGGGGGAGAGAGAACGCGCAAAAGAGGGGGGAGAGAGCACAAAAGAGAGAGAACACAAAAGAGAGGGGGGAGAGAGAGTGCAAAAGAGAGGGGGAGAGAGATCACAAAAGAGAGGGGGAGAGAGGGAGCAAAAGAGAGGTGGAGCAAGAGAGAGCGCAAAAGAGAGTGGGAGAGAGCACACAAGAGAGGAGAGAGAGCACAAAAGAGAGGCGGAGAGAGCAAAAGAGGGGGGGGAGAGAGAGCAAAAGAGAGGGGGGAGAGAGCACAAAAGAGAGGGGGGAGAGGAGAGAGCAAAAGAGAGGTTGAGCGAGAGAGAGCACAAAAGAGAGGGGGAGAGCGCAAAAGAGAGGGGGAGAGAGCACAAAATAGAAGGGCAGAGAGAGAGCAAGGGGTGGGACAGCTGTACTGCAAAAAATTGCCAGTGTAAACTGGCTTTAGGACTAGTATCTAATAATAGGCAAGAAGGAGGTGATTTAGAGTTGAAAGAAACAAATCCACAAGAATTTACTACCACTTCGGGTACAGCACCTATTAAATGTTGAAAGTAAAAAGTTTTTACTTGCCCATTATCCCACTGTGCGCAAAAAGCTGAAATTAGAATGTAATTTCCAGAAAGAATTGAATTGAGCATGAAAATTGGTAAAAAATAATTAACACCAAACAAGTTACCCAAACCCAATCGCGTTTAAGCAAGTTCTCTAACTCGACATGAAATATTAATATTTCACATTCCAATGTTCTTTACACACATACACACAAATATATATATATATACACACACACACACACAGATATATATATAGGGATATCTATTTAAAAATACTTAGAACATATTCCCCTATGTGAAGAACAATGGAATGTGACATATTCTCAGTAAATACATAGTTAAACACTTTTTAAAAAATGAATATTGCAAGAATATTATATTAGATAGATATACAAATACATATATAAATACATAAATACATATACAAATATAAATACATAAATACATATGTACACACACACATATACAATATATATATATAAAAAAAGCTAGGATGTGAACTCTAACTCCGTCAAGCAACTGACAGGGTGCTAGTGAGCTTCAATAGATACAAACAAAAACTTGCACTCTCTGGTCATTTCAAAAGTAATCTTTCACTGTGAACAGTGACGTTTCAGGGACAAAATGTGCCCTTACTCAGACACAGTGTGTACAAAGTGTAACAAACTTATAGCAAAACATGAAGAAAACTCCACCCCCCAATTAGGACAAAAAAAAACCCTACCAAAACGGTTTCCATGGTAACTAGCTAGTCACAAACATAAATAAATAACAGTGTTAAATGCAGTGAAGCTTGTCTGAGCATATCATTACATCAATATGTAGTGTAAAATTACTTAATCAAGAGGGAAAGATAAATATCATGAAACCTCAGATATGGAAGACATACGGCTAGATTATGAGTTGTGAGTTAGGGTTAAAAAGCAGTGTTGAGAGGTCCTTATGCTGCTTTTTAACACCCGCTGGTATTACGAGATTTACAGGTACACCGCTCACTTTTTTGGCCAGACTCGGAAATACCGCAAATCCACTTACGTCAATTGCGTATCCTATATTTTCAATGGGACTTGCATAGAGCCGGAATTACGAGTCTAACCAAAAGTGAGCGTTAGACCCTCTCCTGTCAAGCCTGATGCCGCATTTTAAAGTCAGTAGTTAAGAGTTTTACACTACAACACCGTAGCATAAAACTCTTAACTAAAGTGCTAAAAAGTACACTAACACCCATAAACTACCTATTAACCCCTAAACCAAGGCCCCTCCACATTGCAAACACTAAAATAAAAAATTTAACCCCTAATATGCCAAAAAGGACATGGCCGCCACTATAATAAATATATTAACCCCTAAACCGCTGCACTCCTGCATCGCAAACAATAGTTAAATATTATTAACCCCTAATCTGCCAGCCCTAACATCGCCGACACCTACCTACATTTATTAACCCCTAATCTGCCGAACCCAACGTCGCCGCCACTATATTAAATGTATTAACCTCTAAATCTAAGTCTAACCCTAACCCCACCTAACTTAAATATAATTTAAATAAATCTAAATAAAATTACTATAATTAGCTAAATTATTCCTATTTAAAACTAAATACTTAACGATAAAATAAACTCTAAGCTAGCTACAATATAACTAATAGTAACATTGTAGCTATCTTAGGGTTTATTTTTATTTTACAGGCAAGTTTGTATTTATTTTAACTAGGTACAATAGTTATTAAATAGTTATTAACTACCTAGTTAAAATAAAGACAACTTTACCTGTAAAATAAAACCTAACCTAAGTTACAATTACACCTAACACTACACTATAATTAAATTAATTACCTAAACTAAATACAATTAATTACAATTTAAAAAAAATATCTAAAGTACGAAAAAACCCCACTAAATTTCAGAAAATAATAAAATAATTATAAGATTTTTAAACTAATTACACCTACTCTAATCCCCCTAACAAAATAAAAATGCCACCCAAAATACAAAAAAAGCCCTACCCTACACTAAATTACAAATAGCCCTTAAAAGGGCCTTTTGCGGGGCAGCTATTTTAACTGTAAAAAAAGTACAATTCCACCCCCAACATTAAACCCCACAACCCACACAACCAATCCTACTCTAAAACCAACCCAATCCCCCCTTAAAAAAACCTAACACTAACCCCTTGAAGATCACCATACCGTGAGACGTCTTCACCCAACCGGGCATAAGTGGTCCTCCAGACGGGCAGAAGTCATCATCCTTGCCGGGCAGAAGAGGTCCTCCAGACAGGCAGAAGTCTTCATCCAGACGACATCTTCTATCTTCATCCATCCGGCGCAGAGCGGGTACATCTTCAAAACATCCGACGCAGAGCATCCTCTTCTTTCTTCGTCTGATGACTGAATGAAGGTTCCTTTAAATGACGTCATCCAAGATGGCGTCCCTTCAATTCTGATTGGCTGATAGAATTTTATCAGCCAATTGGTATTAGGGTAGAAAAAATCCTATTGACTGATGTAATCAGCCAATAGGATTGAACTTCAATCCTATTGGCTGATCCAATCAGCCAATAGAATTGAGCTGGCATTCTATTGGCTGTTCCAATAAACCAATAGAATGCAAGCTCAATCCTATTGGCTGATTGCATCAGCCAATATGATTTTTTCTACCTTAATTCCGATTGGCTGATTTCTATCAGTCAAGCAGAATTGAAGGGACGCCATCTTGGATGACATCATTTAAAGGAACCTTCATTCAGTTGTCAGATGAAGAAAGAAGAGGATGCTCTGCTTCGGATGTCTTGAAGATGGACCCGCTCCGCGCCGGATGGATGAAGATAGAAGATGCCGTCTGGATTAAGACTTCTGCCCATCTGGAGGACCTCTTATGCCCGGCTTGGATGAAGACTTCTGTCCGTCTAGAGGACCACTTCTGCCCAGTTGGGTGAAGACGTCTCACGGTAGGGGGATCTTCAAGGGGTTAGTGTTAGGTTGTTTTAAGGGGTGATTGGGTGGGTTTTAAAATAGGGTTGGTTGTATGGGTGGTGGGTTTTAATGTTGGGGGTTATTAGTAATTTTTTTTTCCGGTAAAAGAGCTGATTACTTTTTTTGGCAATGCCCTGCAAAAGGCCCTTTTAAGGGCTATTTGTAATTTAGTGTAGGGTAGGGTTTTTTATTTTGGGGGGCTTTTTCATTTTGTTAGGGGGATTAGAGTAGGTGTAATTAGTTTAAAAATCGTGTAATTATTTTATTATTTTCTGTAATTAAGTGGGTATTTTTTTCATACTTTAGATAATTTATTTTAATTGTAATAAATTGTATTTAGTTTAGGTACTTTATTTAATTATAGTGTAGTGTTAGGTGTAATTGTAACTTAGGTTAGGTTTTATTTTACAGGTACTTTTGTATTTATTTTAACTAGGAAGTTATTAAATAGTTAATAACTATTTAATAACTATTGTACCTAGTTAAAATTAATGCAAAGTTGCCTGTAAAATAAAAATAAACCCTAACATAGCTACAATGTAACTATTAATTATATTGTAGATATCTTAGGGTTTATTTTATAGGTATTTAGCTTTAAATAGGAATAATTTAGTGAATTGTATTAATTTTATTTAGATTTATTTAAATTAAATTTAAGTTGGGGGGGTTAGGGTTAGACTTAGATTTAGGGGTTAATAACTTTATTATAGTGGTGGCGACATTGGGGGCGGCAGATTAGGGGTTAATAAATGTAGTTAGGTTGTGGCGACATTTTGGGGTGGCAGATTAGGGGTTAATAAATATAATGTAGGGTTTGGTGATGTTGGGGGCAGCAGATTAGGGGTTCATGAGTAAAATGTAGATGACGGCGGTGTCCGGAGCGGCAGATTAGGGGTTAATAATATAATGCAGATGTCGGCGATGTCGGGGGAGTCAGATTAGGGGTTAATAAGTGTAAGATTAAGGGTTTTTAGACTCAGGGTTCATGTTAGGGTGTTAGGTGTAGACATAAAAAGTGTTTTCCCATAGGAATCAATGGGGCTGTGTTAGAAGCTGAACACTGTTTTTTTGCAGGTGTTAGGTTTTTTTCAGCCGGCTCTCCCCCATTGATTCCTATGGGGAAATCGTGTATGAGCACGTTTTACCTGCTCACCGCTACCGTAAGCAGCGCTGGTATTGAGGTGAGATGTGGAGCTAAATTTTGTTCTTCGCTCACTTTTTTGCAGTTAACGCCGGGTTTGTAAAAACCCGTAATACCAGCGTTGTCTGCAAGTGAGCGGTGAGCATAAACTGCTCATTAGCACCGCACCCCTGTTAACGCAAAACTCGTAATCTAGGTGATAGTTATCCTATGTATACAATGTGTCAAATGCCAAGCACATATGTGCGATCATCTAAACTATATGTGACTACATAGGATGAAGATACATATCAGTCTCATAATGTGCAGGCATAAACTCACTTTTGGATGGCCACAGATGAAGCCGATCGTTGTACTGCAGTCTAATGGCTGCACCGGGACTATGGCGTAAACCCACAAGTAACCGTATCTTGCATCTACAATCAACAGACCGGTACACATCATGATTACATGTCATGTGGAACCAATCAACGAATGACATTATCATTGTAGCCATGGAAACGGGGTCATTACGTTAGCAATTGTAATAGCGAGGCTGCAGCTAGGAATGATGTCAAATTCCAATAGGGTAGTCTAAATATCTGTCAGATGTGCAGACCACTGTATTACATCAGTGTCTATTATACACATACCAAATTCCAGTGAGTACTCAGAAATATACTAAGATGATAATCATCATACTTGTATATGGCCTGGGGAGAGAATGTCAACAATCAATGGTTACAAGATATCAGGTAAAATGTAGAGCCCCATACTATCACTGGAATTTGGTATGTGTATAATAACACAGTGGTCTGCACATATGAAAGATGTTATTTAGACTAGTGATATAGAAAAACCAATGGCACTACTGAATCTAAAAGAACGTCCCCATACTGATGATTACTGAATAGTATATTTATCACTAAAGAGGGGATGGTTCTTGTACTGAACAATTTATTCAAGACAAATCAGTGAGAGACTGAAAAAGAGTACAAATGTAGCACTCATGACATTCGATTTCGGTAGGTAGGTATGGCAGACAACGGCAGAGAAAGAAAATTAAAACTTAACTTTATAAGCTGAAAAGGGGGTGATTTATCCTACAATCTATTGGGTATTCTAGGTATAGTGAGAGGATATACTGTATATGCATAGGTAGAATATATACCCGGATGTAGGCGTATACCTACTTGGGTGAGATCCCTGAAATTCTCAGAGACCTGTACTGTGGTTATTCCCATTTGTACTAGTAAGTGGCCAATTATAATCTCCACCTTGAATATATTAAAAGATGTCTATAGTTTATTTGAAGTTATCTAACTGGAGATGCCAGAGACCCTTTTTTTTATTGTGAGGTTTATCTGTTGATCTACTAGTCTGGAAATATTGGAGGCCTATATAGAATGGTTACCGCAATAAATAACTTGGATGTGACAGTTCGTAATCTATAGATTTTCCTACCGAAAAAAATCTTCACTGGAAATACCAGGAACCTATACCAGTTAGTTACCAAGGAATTACGTAGATATGGTGCCAATAGTATAAATCTTTGGATTACCAGTGTTAATATGGTAACAAAGTTAACTTGTCTATGTTGTGGCAAATCTCCAACATCAACATAGGAGATGCTTTAAAATGTTATCCTGATACTAGCACGTATCAACAGGTAGCTCCCCTCTATATTTTGTGGGAGATGTCGATGATCTACATAGGTTTTATTTCCTGGGGATACCAGAGACCTGTATCGATTTTTTACCGCAATATATAGGTATCTGTTACCACAGTATAGAGATATCTGGTGGTTTGCACATATTATCTCTCTGGGATTGCCAGAGATTTATATCAGTTTTTCACCAGTTAGTTACCACAGTATATACCTTGGATGTGAATATTCATGGGAAATAAATATGGGAAATAAACCGTTGACATGCATACTAATTCTCCAAATTGTAATGAACAATACAATGATCAAGTTTTTTATATACCTTTTAGTTAACGGTACTAGTAAGGAACGGGTGTGTCTCAATTGGCTCTCCTATATATAGTACAGAAAATGTTGGTCTCTGCAGAAAATGTTGGTCTCTGCAGATTGCTTCTATGAAAATACCAGAGAACTTAACCAGTTGGTTACCACTGCAAATAGTTTTGGTCACTGTGAATTACTTCTTTGGGAATACCAGAGACCTATACCAGTTAGTTACCATTGTATATAGTTAGTATAGATATAGGGGTTCAGATAAAGGAGCCAAGTCTCAGAGATAGCAGATTTCCTCTCTGGAAATACCAGAGACCTATACCAGTTAGTTACCATTGTGGATAGTTAGTATAGATATAAGGGCTCAGATAAAGGAGCCAAGTCTCAAAGATAACAGATTTCCTCTCTGGAAATACCAATGACCTATACAAGTTAGTTACCATTGTAGATAGTTAGTATAGATATAAGGGCTCAAATAAAGGAGCCAATTCTCAGAGATAACAGATTTCCTCTCTGGAAATACCAGAGACCTATACCAATTAGTTACCGCTATAGATAGTATAAATATGGGGCTCATATTAGGAAGCCTTGTCTTAGAGTATACCATCAAAAGGGGATGTAAAGATCCTCAAAATTATTATCAAATACCTTTTAATACCATGTATCTAAGTTGCAAAGATAGACATAGCTTTTCAAAAAAGTGGGGAGAAGGGGTATAGGGACGCCACTGATGCATTTCGCGTAGTTGCTGTATCAAAAGGAAAATCTCAGTCTTCTCATGGGATTTTTATACCCTTAGCTGTGTTGGGATTGGCTGATTAGACAACCTATCATGGTGCGGTTAGAGGATTGGCTGATATATTTGTCAATCAAATGCTTTATATAGGGATTGGTTGGTGTGATATCAGTTTCCTCCCCTGTGTTTGGCGTGAATATTAAGAGAACAAAATTATATGTATCCTGATAGTAACATAGCGTTTAAGCTAGTGCATGCAAGTCTGACACCAAATGTAGTATGTGTTTGCAAAATGTTCACACTTGGTAATACTTGTATATATTAGAGCATGTGGCGATCAGTGTATCTATTGGTCTGTATGCTTGTCAATCATAAAATTGGTGTATGATTGGATAGAATGACGTTCGTTGATCCAATTATATACTGAATTGTCAGAGTGGCATGACATTAGTATATGTGATACTATGGCATCTATTTATCAAGCCGTCAACTTACCTGCAATCGACGGCGCCAATACGCTTGCCTAAGATTGCCTAATATCGCTGCCGAGGACCTGAATACGCTGTCCAAAATTATCAAAAAAGCTCTCAAAAAGCCGCGCACTAAGTATGGTGCGATGAGCAGCGAACTGTTGTTTACTAACAGTCATCGATCTCGCTGCTCTTCGGCTTTTTTACAGCTTTATTGGTACCCTGTCACTAAACACCCACACTATACTATACTAGTTTACCCCCTATACTGTCGCTCCCGGACCCTGCCACAACTCTAATAAATGTATTAACCCCTAAACCGCCGCTCCCGGACCCCACCGCGACTACATAAAGTGTTTAACCCCTAAACCGCCACTCCCGGAGCCCACCGCAACTAAATAAATTGTTTAACCCATAAACCGCCACTCCCGGAGCCCACCGCAACTAAATAAATTGTTTAACCCCTAAACCACCGCTCCAGGAGCCCACTGCCACCTACATTATACTTATTAACCCCTAATATGCCCCCCCTACACCGCCGCCACTATATTAAATTTATTAACCCCTAATCTGCCGCCCCCACATCGCCACCACTATATTAAATGTATTAACCCCTAATCTGCCCCCCCTAAACCGCCGCCACTATATTAAATTTATTAACCCCTAATCTGCCCCCCCACACCACCACCACTATATTAAATTTATTAACCCCTAATCTGCCCCCCCCCACACCGTCGCCACTATATTACATTTATTAACCTCTAAACCTAAGTCTAACCCTAACCCTAACACCCCCTAACTTAAATATAATTTAAATAAATCTAAATAAATATTCCTAGCATTAAATAAATTATTCCTATTTAAAACTAAATACTTACCTATAAAATAAACCCTAAGCTAGCTACAATATAACTAATAGTTACATTGTAGCTAGCTTAGGGTTTATTTTTATTTTACAGGCAACTTTGTATTTATTTTAACTAGGTACAATAGTTATTAAATAGTTATTAACTATTTAATAACTTCCTAGTTAAAAATAAATACAAATATACCTGTAAAATAAAACCTAACCTTAGTTACAATTACACCTAACACTACACTATAATTAAATTAATTCCCTAAATTAACTACAATTAAATAAAATTTAAATTATCTAAAGTACAAATAAATTACAGAAAATAATAAAATAATTACAAGATTTTTAAACTAATTACACCTAATCTAATGCCCCTAACAAAATAAAAAAGCCCCCCAAAATAAAAAAACCTTACCCTACACTAAATTACAAATAGCACTTAAAAGGGCCTTTTGCGAGGCATTGCCCCAAAGTAATCAGCTCTTTTACCTGTAAAAAAAAATTACAACCCCTCCCCAACATTAAAACCCACCCAACCAACCCTACTCTAAAACCCACCCAATCCCCCCTTAAAAAAATCTAACACTAACACCTTGAAGATCAGCCTACCTTGAGACGTCTTCACCCAACTGGGCCGAAGTCCTCAACGAAGCCGGGCGAAGTGGTCCTCCAGACGGCATCTTCATCCATCCAGGCGCGGATCGGGTCCATCTTCAAGGCATCCGACGCGGAGCATCCTCTTCATCCGGAATCTTCTTCAACAATGACGGGTCCTTTAAGTGACGTCATCCAAGATGGCATCCCTTCAATTCCGATTGGCTAATAGAATTCTATCAGCCAATCGGAATTAAGGTAGGAAAAATCCTACTGGTTGATGCAATCAGCCAATAGGATTGAAGTTCAAGGGGGGGGGGGGGGCTTTGTGTATTTTCTTGAAAAAGAGCTGATTATCTTGGGGCAATGCCCTGCAAAAAGCAATTTTAAGGGCTATTGGTAGTTTATTTTTAGAGTAGGGGGTGTTTTTATTTTGGGGGGTCTTTTTATTTTTATAGGGATAAGGTTTAATTTTGTTAAATTTGGTAATTAGATTTTTTAGTTTAGGTAATTTGGGTTTATTCAATGGGGTGTTAGGTTAGGGGTTGCTAGGTAAGGGGGTGTTAGGTTAGTGTACTGTACTTAGTTATTTAAATAGTTATTTGCGTTGTGGGTTTTTGTGGTTTAAAGGGTTAATAAGTTAAATAGGTTTATTGCAATGTAGGGGTTTTGTGGTTTAGGGGTTAATAGGGTAAATAGGTTTATTGTGATATAGGCATTTTGCGGTTTAGGAGTTAATACTTCGTGTAGGATTTTTTTTGTTATATTTCGTGTGGGCAGTGTTTTTTTTTAATACTTGATACGGGCGTTTGTTTTGGGGGTTTTTTATACTTGATGCGGGTGGTTAGTTTTTGTTTTTTTAATACTTGATGCAGGTGTTTTTTGTTTTTTTTAAATACTTTAATGTGGGCGATTTAAGTGTTGCTTTTGTAATGCTCCTTTTGTCTTTGCTGCATTCTTTCACCACCCTGCCATTTTCAGAATTCACCTGGATGCAGCGAAGCTGCATCCAGGTGAATTCTTTTGTCCTCACGCTGCCAACATTCCATTGAGGATGCGTGTACAACTGCCGATGGCGACGGACATTACAAACGCAATTATAGTACATATATATGTCAGAGGAAGGGACGCTGTTTGTCCCAAAACGTCACACAATAAAGTTTGGATTTGTCACTGATGTCTACAGTCCAGTGAGTGCCTAATTCTTTGAAAACCTATATATATATGTGTGTGTGTGTGTGTATAGAGTCATGGCAAAAATTAGTGGCCCATCATTCTACTGTTTTCAGAAAAAGAAATGAGGCTTTTAAAGGAAAGAATACAATCCAGACAGTATAAATGGTTGAAAATAGCTTTATCAATGCAGCAACCAGAAATCTATCTCCTACTGATGAGTTCCAAATAGAACGAAACACACTGTCTAGTGAGCGATTTCTGATTTGCTGCAATAATCCTGTTAAAAGGATAGCTGTGTTAAACAGTATTTTGAAGCAAAAAAACTGAGAATTTGCATATCTAATTTGTATAACTTACCCAGAATTCTCTTGTGCATTGGTAACATTGTATATGAGGTATATCTGGGGTTTAGTTTGTTTTTAGTTTTAGCTATTTTAGGGGGATATCTGTGTGTGCAGGTGACTATTACTGTGCATAATTATTAGGCAACTTAACAAAAAACAAATATATACCCATTTCAATTATTTATTTTTACCAGTGAAACCAATATAACATCTCAACATTCACAAATATACATTTCTGACATTCAAAAACAAAACAAAAACAAATCAGTGACCAATATAGCCACCTTTCTTTGCAAGGACACTCAAAAGCCTGCCATCCATGGATTCTGTCAGTGTTTTGATCTGTTCACCATCAACATTGCGTGCAGCAGCAACCACAGCCTCCCAGACACTGTTCAGAGAGGTGTACTGTTTTCCCTCCTTGTAAATCTCACATTTGATGATGGACCACAGGTTCTCAATGGGGTTCAGATCAGGTGAACAAGGAGGCCATGTCATTAGATTTTCTTCTTTTATACCCTTTCTTGCCAGCCACGCTGTGGAGTACTTGGACGCGTGTGATGGAGCATTGTCCTGCATGAAAATCATGTTTTTCTTGAAGGATGCAGACTTCTTCCTGTACCACTGCTTGAAGAAGGTGTCTTCCAGAAACTGGCAGTAGGACTGGGAGTTGAGCTTGACTCCATACTCCATAAGGCCCCACAAGCTCATCTTTGATGATACCAGCCCAAACCAGTACTCCACCTCCAGCTTGCTGGCGTCTGAGTCGGACTGGAGCTCTCTGCCCTTTACCAATCCAGCCACGGGCCCATCCATCTGGCCCATCAAGACTCACTCTAATTTCATCAGTCCATAAAACCTTAGAAAAATCAGTCTTGAGATATTTCTTAGCCCAGTCTTGACGTTTCAGCTTGTGTGTCTTGTTCAGTGGTGGTCGTCTTTCAGCCTTTCTTACCTTGGCCATGTCTTTGAGTATTGCACACCTTGTGCTTTTGGGCACTCCAGTGATGTTGCAGCTCTGAAATATGGCCAAACTGGTGGCAAGTGGCATCTTGGCAGCTGCTCGCTTAAATTTTCTCAGTTCATGGGCAGTTATTTTGCGCCTTGGTTTTTCCACACGCTTCTTGCGACCCTTTTGACTATTTTGAATGAAACGCTTGATTGTTCGATGATCACGCTTCAGAAGCTTTGCAATTTTAAGAGTGCTGCATCCCTCTGCAAGATATCTCACTATTTTTGACTTTTCTGAGCCTGTCAAGTCCTTCTTTTGACCCATTTTGCCAAAGGAAAGGAAGTCGCCTAATAATTATGCACACCTGATATAGGGTGTTGATGTCATTAGACCACACCCCTTCTCATTACAGAGATGCACATCACCTAATATGCTTAATTGGTAGTAGGCTTTCGAGCCTATACAGCTTGGAGTAAGACAACATGCATAAAGAGGATGATGTGGTCAAAATACTCATTTGCCTAATAATTCTGCACTCCCTGTATATATATATATATATATATATATATATATATTTATATATATATATATATATATATTTGTAGTTTATTTCAAAGAACCAACTGTCTGCATCCACAGCAATGTACACAATATCAATATTGTTAAGAGAATAATAACTGTTGTGTTCTGATGTAAAAATAATATATATATATATATATATATATATATATATATATATATATATTTTTTTTTTTTTACAATAAATGTGTTCAATATTTATTTTTAAGGATTTATATGCATATAATGATAACATAGCTTAAAGGGACATTCTTTCATTATTCAGACAGAGAATACAATTTTAAACAACATTCCAATTTACTTCTATTATCTAATTTGCTTCATTCTTTAGATATCCTTAGTTAAAGAAATAGCAATGCACATGGGTGAGACAATCACATGAGGCATCTATATGCAGCCACCAATCAGAAGCTACTGAACCTATCTAGATATGCTTTTCAGGAAAGAATATCAAGAGAATGAAGCAAATTAGATAATAGAAGTAAATTAGAAAGTTTAAGATTGTATTCTCTATCCGAATCATGAAAGAAAAAATGTGGGTTTAATGTTCCTTTAAACAATGAATACATTTCAAAACACATCATAAAACAAGAGGTTGTTTAGAAACCTGTACATTTTTATAGTTGATACTTTTTATCACCTGACTGGAAAAGACCCAATTTCTGAGATTGACATAACAAATAGTTAAATAATTATTGTTAATGAAAATGATTGCAAAGAAAACTTTTTTTTTTTAAATGTTGATAAAAACATAAAAACAACTATTAATAAATGTTCATTGAGAGAGTCTGCATAGGATATTGTGTGTGATTTGGGTTACAATAATATAATGTGCCTACTTTCATCTGAAAAACATAGCCAGGATACAACACTTAATTCCACCGGATGATATGCCAACATTAATCCATGCATTTGAATCCTCTAGGCTAGATTACTGCAAGGCACTCTACTTGGGCCTCCCAAAATAAGAACTCCATCGCCTTCAGACGGTACAAAACACAGCAGCCAGACTACTGACCAATCAAACTTGCTCCTGCCACATAAAACCCTGCATTAGCTTATAATTAAATGGCGAACATGTGTTAAAATTGGCCTGTTGACCTTCAAAGCCTTAAACAACCAAGGCCCACAGTACCTGAAAAAGCTCCTGACACCCTACATCCCATCCCGTTCACTTAGGTCAGCCAACACATCCCTCCTCTCAGTGCCAATAATAAGGACAAACTCAAGCTCCAGAGCATTTGGCCACACTGCCCCTACTTTCTGGAACTCTTTACTTTGCGCAATCAGAGAGGCACCGTCCTTACAGACTTTTAAAAAAAAAGCTAAAGACCCACCTCTTCCATCTGGCATTTAGTCCGCTTATCTGACCTTTACAAACTCCTAACTTTTATGTCTTTATGTTGGTATATTTGTAAAGTGCTTTGAGTCTCAAAGGGAGAAAAGCGCTATATAAATTGCTAAATATTATTTTTATATATTATTATTATGTGTATATGTGCAGGCTGGTCTTCTCAGCAAACAGCTAGCTGAACAGCTCATTTTATCTACATGTGGTGAGACAAAACCAAAGAGGGAGGACAGTAGTTGAAAGTGTGTATACAACTTATTTCTCAGCTTTTAATGACAGTGCCATTTTCTCAGACATATCACACATAGACACAGCCATTCTTACCTTTAAATTGTTCCCTAGAGGACCAAATTCTATATGTCAGAATAAGGCTGCAATGTCTTTAGTGTCTTCTTCTTTATATACTGTTTTATAATGGTTGTGCCAACATACACATTGTGCACTTCTTTATTTTGTTCAAAATGCATTAAAGATGAATAAATAACAAATACATAGGTAAAAAATGTTTAATAATATTTAAATAGTTCAGTTCATCTATTCTCAGTATAGTCTTTATTAAGTTGTGCAAGCAAGTCATGTTCTATCCATGAATTTAATATCTAAAGCAAATGTATTAATAAAATGCCCCTTAGGAATCACTCTCCCTATATGATGTGGATGACAAGACCAGTAATTTAAAATTGTATTTCCTTTTGTAGGCTTACTATATAACTAAGCAAATGCAGGGTCTGTGTATCAGCCATATTTAAATGGCTATCACCCTACAAATAAAAATGAAGTTGTCTATGTAGTGACTTGAATAAATAAAACAAGTTTTTATCTCCAAACATTTGAAACAATTTCCATTGGCCCATATATAGGCTAGAGCATAATCATACAAGCTTGAAAAAAAAGTTCTTTATTCTTAATTTGAAAAAAAATAAATAGATAAATAAATACTATTGCCTCTGAATTCTTAGTGTTAGGTATGTAGTTGTGATTGCATTCAGTACCTTGATGTTAATGTTACTTATATATTTTTTATATCAATATAATATTAGACATTTTATGTATGCTGTAATGCAACTCTTTTCATTTTTTTCTACATTTTTATTTTCATTTCCTGTAATTCATAAAGAACAGAATATAACATTAGACCTAACTATAGACACAGTTCAGAACACAATTAAATAATTAGGAAAAACCATAAAAGGCACCAAAAAATGTGATTTAATGTAGCGTTTACAAGAGGGACTCTGTACATATATCCATAAAATAAAAAAAAATGCAAGAACATTTTAGATTCATGTACATTTTTCTCTGTATAATTTTATTATCTCATTTTTTTTAATTTTTTTTATTTACATTTTAGTGCCTACTCTTTCAAATGTAATGCAACTTCCCCACTCCAATACTCCCCCAACTTGTGTTAAAACAAGTAAGGTTGAAGATAAGAGTTAATTTTATATCTTCTTTCATGCATGCATTTTGTCATTCAATCAAATTCAGACACATTTTAACTGTTCAACAAATTAATAAAAAACTGTCAGAAATTACTTGACATACCCATGGGTCCTTATCTATACAGAAATGATTAATAAATGTCTCTCTTCAAAACTGGCAACAGCAATTACCTTACTGTCCCCTGCCACCGACATGTCATTGTAATGTAAGAAGTATCACTATATTTTTCTCTTAAGATAAAAGGGAGGTTTATTAGATAAGACAGAATAAATTGAGTATCAAATTAAATTTATATAGTTTTTTTCAGAGGCATCAATAATACATAGAGCCAATCTTTCAAAATATACAGTTCAGTTTTTATTATTATTCTGAAAACGTTTGGTTAAGAAAAAAAAAATGGTTTAAAAGATAACAAAACACAAAATCTCACAGCTGAGGAATTTATCTGCTTATTTAACTTGTTATTTCTTGTTAAATAACTATTTTAATCATTTAAACTATCTGTGCAATCCAAATTGTTTCTATTTGATCGAATATTTTTTCCTACTCGAAACTTATAAGTTTAAATATGTTAATATATTTATTCTCAGATGTATTGATAACCACCATAACTTCATGAAGCTTTGAAAATGTCTTTTCAATTTTACAATCCTTCGGCCAGATTACAAGTTTTGCATTTGAGGCTATGCGGTGCTAACGAGCAGTTTTCTCTCATCGCTCACTTACCTGCAGCGCTGGTATTACGGGTTTTTACAAACCCAGCGTTAAAAGGCAAGAAGTGAGCATTGAGCAAAATTGTGCTCCTTACCACGCTCCAATACCAGCGCTGCTTAAATCAGCGGTGAGCTGGTCGTACGTGCTCTTGCACGATTTCCTCATAGGAATCAACGAGGAGAGCTGGCTGAGAAAAACACCGCAAAAAAGCAGCGTAAATTTCAGTAACGTAGCACCATTGATTCCTATGGGGAAATAAAAGTTATCTGCCGCCCATCCACATTGCCAACACTATTTAAATATATAAACCCCTAAACCTCCGCTCCCGAACATCGTCAACACTAAATACACCTATTAACCCCTAAAAATCAGGTCCCCCACAACACCGCCTCTAAATAAACCTGTTAACTACTAAACCGCCAGCCCCCCGCATCGTAACTACAAATCAAAACCTATTAACCCCCAAACCACCGGCCCCCCACATTGCAAAACACTAAATTAAACTATTAACCCCTAAACCTAACACCCCCTAACTTTAAATTAAAAGTACAATATAACTATATTTAAATAAATAAAAACTTACCTTTGAAATTAAAATAAATCTAACATTTAACTATAAATTAACCTAACATTACTATTCTAATAAATTTTTTTTAAAAAAATACCAATTAAAAAACCTAAATTAAAAATGAAAAAAAAACTAACATTACGAAAAAATTGAAAACCTAAATGACAAATTTAAAATAAAATAATCCTACGAAAAAAATTCTAAAATTATGAAAAATAAAAATACTAAGATTACAAAAAATAATAAACAAAATTATCAAAAATAAAAACAATTACAACTAATCTAATAGCCCTTTAAAAATAACCCCCCCAACCTACAATAAACTACCAATAAACAAAGTCCCCCCAACAATAAACCCCACCACTGAACCAACCACCCAAAAGAAAAAAACTAACTCTAAAGGGCATTCAGCTCTTTTCATTGCCCTTAAAAGGGTATTAGGCTCTTTTTCAAATTGCTCAAAACCTAATCTGAAAAAAAAACACCCTAAAAAATAAAAAAAATACCTAACACTAACCCCAGAATATCTACTCACGGTTCCTGAAGTCCAGACATCATCTCCATCCAGGCGGCAAGAAGTCATCATCTAGGCGGTGAGAAGTCTTCATCCAGGTGGGGGCATCTTCTATCTTCATCCTGGAGGCAGGGAGAGGAGCTATCCTGGACTGACAATGACATCCTGAGCAGAGCGTCCTCTTCATACGGTCACCGCCGTACACTGAAGTTGAATGCAAGGTACCCATTTCAAAATGACGTACCTTGCATTCCTGTTGGCTGATTTGATTCTTCAAATTCAAATCAGTCAATAGGATGAGAGCGTCTGAAATCCTATTATCTGTTCAAAACAGCCAATAGGATGAGAGCTACTGAAATCCTATTGGCTGTTTAAATCAGACAATAGGTGTAATGCTCGTGGGATATTTCCCTATCAGACCAAACTTGGCCAGTAGTCTTCTTATCCCAGTGTCAAGTGGAAGGAAAAGGAAATATCCCAGAACAAAAGGTATGAGAGGTATGAAATGAGGTAAGTAGTACTCACGAAAAACAGGGCAGTCCTTAAAATCAGCAGTACAGGAAAAAACAGCAGAGAGGCCAGAGACTGGCAAGGTTCAGCAACAATAAGGCAATCCAGCAGGTCAGGGCTTAAATAGCAGAGTGGTCAGAAAAGCAAAGTTCAGCAACATGGTATCCAGCAGTTCAGGGGTTAAACAGCAGAGTGGTCAGACAGGCAAAGTTCAGCAACAAGGTATCCAGCAGTTCAGGGGTTAAACAGCAGAGTGGTCAGACAGGCAAAGTTCAGCAATAAGGTAATCACACAACAATAGTAAATAGCCTGCAGGAGCTATAAGTCCTATACTTGGGCAGTGAGTATAAGGAATACTGGTACTTACATAGGAGCTGATTCGCACCAGCATGAGTGGGAATTGACACTGCACGCTTACAGCAACCACTGTGTATATGGCAACAGCCATAGCAACATAGCGGTGCACCGAAAAAAGGAGCAACGTGGCGTAACAAAGCCCCTCACTTAACCAGAGTCGGCTTCAAAAGGTGAGCAGCATGAAACCTGGAGACCAAAGATGGAGCATGCACATCTTATGCAGGAACCCAGAAACGCTCTGCCACAGAGTAACCCTTCCAGTGCACGAGGTACTGAAGTTGTCTGCACTTGATTCTGGAGTCCAGGATTTTTGCAACCTCATACTCCGGTTCACCATGAATCAGGAATGGAGGAGGAGGACGTCTGAGTTGAGTATAACTATTCATGATATAGGGTGTGAGCAAGGAGATGTGAAAGACTGGGTGAATGTGTAAGGACTTAGGCAAGGCCACTCTGTAGGCAACAGGAGAAAATCTTTTGAGGACTTTATAAGGACAAATATACAGAGGCCCTAATTGTAAGCGCATATCTACGGGTAGAGACCCAGGCACGATCATCTGTAGAAAAGGCATGAATATTAGCTCGATGATGATTGGCAAACCTCTTGTATCTATCTGGAGACAGTTGATTGTAACTGAGAGGGTATCCGTTGCCAATGGGTAGTGAGGTCATTAAAGGGACAGTACACTGTAAAATTGTTTTTCCATAAATGTATTTTAAATGACTTGTTATACCAACTGCAGAGTATAAAATATTTGAGAAATTGCATTTTCGGGTTTATTTGTGTATCTGAAGTAGCTGGTTTTGTGCTTTGAAACCACAGCCTATTACAATGGGTTGAGCTTTAGGTAATATCAGATCTCATTATGTTATCACTTTCATGTACACAGACTTGCTTCCTTATCTTATATTTGTCTGGAACACCAAAGCTCAATACATAGAGAGAACAATGGAAAATTATCCTTTTATTACTTAACTATCATGCCCCCCACTGAGGGTGTAATCTCTTCGGCTGGATGTGTTTACTTAGACTTGTCAATAGCATATACGCCAGTATCAAAACTTTCAGTATAGGTTGGGAAACCACAAGCTAAATCAGCTATTTCAAATGCTGAAATATGAGTAAAGTAGCTACTTGCAACCAATTTAATACACTCTAGCAGGTAAAAAGGATCATTGGGAATAATTTAAAGGGGAGAAAGTTTTTGGGTGAACTGTCCCTTTAAAGTGACGTTCTGCAGCAGGGACTCCTGTAGACTAAGCAGAAAGAGGAAAAAAATCGAGGTTGGTAACCAGCTGCAGCCTGGAAAGTAGAGCATCGTAGAGAGGAATGCAAATGAGTGTTCTTTGCCAGTTCAGCTAGGGGTAAGAACCCAGACCAATTAGTATGCTGTGAATTGACATATGTTCTGAGATAAGCTTTAATATCCTGTTTGGTTCTCTCCGTCTGCCTGTTAGTCTGGGGGTGATATCCAGAGGACAAAGAAACAGTGGTTCCAAGCAGAAACCCCAAATTGAGGTCCTCTGTCAGAGACGATAGTAATAGGCATACCATGGAGTTGTACCACGTGTAAAGAGTTGACAATTCTTGGTCTGTAGGCAACTTAGGTAAAGGTACAAAATGAGTCAGTTTGGAGAACCAATCCACCACAACCCAGATGAGAGTATAATGGTCAGAAGGAGAGAGATCAACAACAAAATCCATGGCTATTTGTGTCCATGGTTGGTTAGGTATGGACAAAGTTTGACAAGCCTTGACATAATCCTGAGAGTCTGACTTCATGGTAGGCCACCACACATGTTGGGAAAGGAGTTTAAAGGTTCTTGTCAAACCAGGATGACTTGATAGCTTTCTGCCATGAGCCCAGGATAGCACAGGAGAGCGAAGGTTCGGAGAAACATAAAGGATCTCAAGAGCCGCAGGGGTTTTAAGAAGTTTTTTTTGACTGGGAACATTGCAGTCTTTGAAGAAGAGAGGTGTTAAGCTGAGCAACCATACAGGAGGGAGGAATGATGTGTTCGTTAGGAGCTTCAGAAGAGTCATTAGACTGAAGAAACTGACAGGAAAGGGCATCAGTATTTTTATTCTTGGTTCCAGGAAGGTAAGAGACTATAAAGTTAAAATGGGAAATGAATAAGGCCCACCTGGCCTGTCAAGGATTCAGTTGATGGGCAGTCTCTAAGTATGTCAGGTTCTTGCGATACGTGAGTATCTGAATGGGGTTGGTAGTACCCTCTAGCCAATAACCCCATTCAGTAAGAGCCATCTTGATGTCTAGGAGTTCACAATTTCCCATGTCGAAATTACTCTCTGCAAGAGAGAACCACTTAGGGAAGAAAGACACAGGATGCAATTTGGAGGTTGAAGGGTCTCTTTGGGAAAAGACAGCACCAGCTCCTATTTCAGAAGCATTTTCCTCTAAAGTGAACTGTAAATCAGGATCAGGATGACATAGCACAGGAGCAGTACAAAAGGCCGTTTTCAGATGAGAGAAAGCATCCACAGCTACTGAAGGCCAATTTTTACAGTCTCTATTTCGTTTAGTCAGCTCAGCGAGTGGAGCAACAATCTTGGAAAAATTCTTTATAAACTTGCAATAATATTTGGAAAATCCCAAGAATCTCTGTAACTCCTTCATTGTGGTGGGCTGAGGACATTCCAGAACTGCTGTTAGCTTAGTGGGATCCATGGCAAAACTTTCTTTTTAGATGATATATCCAAGGAATTGAATCTGGACTTGATCAATTTAACATTTCTCCAATTTGACTATCAGAGAATTATTTCTGAGATGGAGAAGCACCTGTTTCACATGATCATGGTGCTCTTCCAGGGTGGTGGAGAATATGAGGATGTCATCCAGATAGACAATGACAGTACGATTAAGGAGGTACCAGAAGACATCGTTGACGAATAATTGAAAGACAGCAGTCTTCCACTCATTTCCCAGGAAGATACGAATGAGATTGTACGCCCCACCAAGATCTAATTTTGTAAAATAGCAAGCATTTTGGAGTGAATCATATAATTCAGTGATCAAGGGAATAGGATAACGATTCTTGATTGTTATGTTGTTCAGGGCTATGGAGTCAATACAGGGTCCAGACCACCATCCCTTTTTACTGGAAAAAAAGAACCCAGTCCCAACAGGAGAGGAGGAAGGGTGAATCAAGCCTTTAGCTAAATTCTCTTGGATATATTCTTCCATAGCTTTGGTTTCAGCTTTGGACAGTGGAGAAGTCCTTCCTATAGGAAGTAGGGCTCCAGGAGAGAGGTTGATTTTGCAGTCATATGGGCGGTGAGGGGGTAACACTTCAGCTGCTTTCGTTTCAAAGACATCGATAAGGTCTGCATATAGTGACGGAAGGTTAGAATTGTTCAGAAGGCTGGCTATAGGAATGTTTTGTAGTGGAATAACCTTAGCAAGGCAGGAGTGAAAACAGGATTTATCCCAGGAGGCCAACTGTCCCTGAGTCCAGTCAAACTGAGGATTGTGTTTACGTAGCCAAGGAAGATCAATGATTACTGGCTGTGCAGGAGAATGAATGACATCACACTGCAACTGTTCAGAATGTAAGAGCCCCACAGTTATGGTTAGGGGTGCTGATTCGAAATGGATTAAACCTGATCCATGGGGAGTGCCATCCAGAGTGGTTTTTTTTAGACATTGTTTTTCTGGAGAAGAGGCAAACCTGCGTGAATCATAAAATGATAATCTAGTAAATTTCCAGTTGTCCCTGAATCTACAAAGGCCTGAACGTGGACATAGCTCTGGAGAAAGATGAGGGTCGCAGGTACCAAGATTCCAAAAGAGTGAGGGAAATTAGTAGTGGCCATGCTTAGAGGTACCTCATTTGTATCCTCTAAGAGTTAGCTTTTCCCGGAAACATATCACAATTCTTAAAGGGACAGTCTAGGCCAAAATAAACTTTCATGATTCAGATAGAGCATGTAATTTTAAACAATTTTCCAATTTACTTTTATCACCAATTTAGCATTGTTCTCTTGGTACTCTTAGTTGAAAGCTTAACCTAGGAGGTTCATATGCTAATTTCTTAGACCTTGAAGCCCACCTCTTTCAGATTGCATTTTAACAGTTTTTCACCACTAGAGGGTGTTAGTTCACGTATTTCATATAGATAACACTGTGCTCGTGCACAAGAAGTTATCTGGGAGCAGGCATTGATTGGCTAGACTGCAAGTCTGTCAAAAGAACTGAAAAAAGGGGTAGTTTGCAGAGGCTTAGATTAAAAGTATATTATTATAACTGTGTTGGTTATGCAAAACTGGAAAATTGGTAATAAAGGGATCATCTATCTTTTAAAACCATAAAAATTCTGGTGTAGACTGTCCCTTTAAGTTGGTGTGCATTGAAACCACAATAGAAGCACAGTCTAAATTGCCTTCTTCTCTGTCTTTTGGATTCTGAGGTCTTTAGGGAAGAGAGATCCATGGGTTCCTATTCAGAGGTAACTGGAGGTGCTGGAGGGGTAGAGGACAGTTTAGTGGCTGGACGTTGTAGTAGGACGAGAGGGAAGGATTCTGTGAGTTCTCTCTCCTTCTCTCTCTCTCTCTCTCTCTCTCTCTCTCTCTCGGCTCTGTCTTTCCTGAAAGCGTTGAAATCCTGACTGCTATAAAATCATCCAGGGAACAGGGAAACATCACAATAAGTGAGCTCATCCTTGATGTGCTCATGCAGGCCTCTCCAGAAGGCCACCTTGAGAGCACTGCAATCCCAACTGGTCTCAAGTGCTAAGGTTGCAAAATTTTGATGGCGTATTGTGCCACAGATCTATTGCTCTGGCTGAGATCCAAGAGAGAGTACTCTACAGCAGAAGTGGGACCCAGAAGTCCAAATTACGGAAGATAATGCAGAAATGAAGGTATCAGCATTATTCAGGAGTTGAGCACTCTCTTCTACTGGTTTTCTATGTGTTTTTAGCTCTCCAGGAGCCTTTGTCAAGATGGCTCCCTGGAGAGCTGAAACGCATAGAAAACCAGTATCCGGCTTTGAGAAAACAGTCAGAAAGGTGACTGCAACTTTGACTCCCAGGACCGCCATGCCAGCTTGTAATTTGAAGTCCTCTGAAGAGGCAAGCGAGGAAGACGGTAGGAGTAGATACAGTCATCAAAAGAAATTTGACATTCAAAGTGTGCACACTGAAAGAGGATTGGACAGAGAGGACAGACGTAACCAAATCTGGGACCACACACACACGACAAAGCCCAGTCGGATTAAAGCAGGTAAGTGTACAAACACAGAAACCACCACCGCTTCTGAAGTATTGGGTAAGTATGATATCACACACACAGACTAATAACACGACTGCCGACACTGACGACTGTTTGGGGAAAAAAACTTTTCGGTGGATTGTACCTAATTATTGTGGGACTGCTTTATTATCCAAAGAACTCTGTTATTGCATACAGTGCTGTTTTTATGCACACCCATTGGAAACATTTACAGATGAAGTTACTTATTAACGATGAATCAAGTGTTTAAATAAAAACACCCCATTAGATTGAATTCTACAGTGTTATACAAAGAACTGCCATGATCGATCAAAGAGCTATTAGCCACTTACCTATAGCCATCTTGTGGCAACTTTAACACAAAGTACACAAGTCAATGTGTATATATGTTTATGCTTGTATATATGTATAAGCTTTTTTTGTTGAAATAAGTCTTTATTAAAAGGCAACAATAATCCAAAGACAGTACATCAAGGTATTTACCAAGTTTAACATCCCAAAAGGCACATAAGTACAATTTTTTAGAAGCTTACATTCTGTTAACAACCCACCGCCCCGGATCAGCCAAGTAAAAATAAAGAAGTCCTTGTGCCTGACCATAAATAATGTATCACTGTATGTATGGTTTGCCCCTTTTATGTGTATATGGTAAACCCATAATAATAAAGTCACACTAACATAATTAAGAAAAAGAACTAAAATCATAACTGTGGTACTAGTGGTGAGCAACTTTGCTCAGATAATGTTTTGTCTAGACTCTGATAGTTCCTGGGCGAAAATAAAATCTAACAGATGAGTCTTAGTCTACCTGGGAAGTTGTGGTCCCGAGCTCCCTTCTGATTCTTACTTGAAGTTCCCTATAGTAACCGGATGAATATTCCTCACTCCCTCTCATTCATTAATCCAGTAAAACCATATTTTAGTGAATTGCTCCCTGGCATCTTGTATGGAGGCAGAGATTCTGACATAGTATATATATGTTCTATCTTACCCAGAATATCTTGCCATTCAGGGGCCCCTACCTTCCAATGTCTGGCTACACAGACTCTGGTCACCGTGCATAGAATCTTAATAAATGTATTTATGGCCTTGTTATATTGTGTAAATCTATAATCAGAAGCGCATGCGCTGGTGTTAGGGTAATTTGTTCCTGTAGTAATCGTCTAGGAGATCTGGAGTTTTTCCCATATTGTTCTAATCTGGGGGCATGTCCACCACATGTGAATGTAAGTACCACTCTCCCACATCCCCTATAACATTGGCTTGACCCCATTTAGTGAGAGTGGCATGTTCTCTCTGGGGTGAGATATCATCTAAAAGCCGTCTTTATACATGTTTTCTCTTAGGTCTGCGTTAATCAATCCCCTGCTTGTGTCATAATAACCTGATACCACTGTTCCCTTGATAGGTTCATCCAGTGTCAAGCCCCCCATTTTGCCAACAATGCTGACTGATTCCGGTGCCGCAGCTCCCTAGCAGGGCCCCTGTATAGTTTTGATATCAGTTGTTTCTGTCTGTCCTGGGCGGATCAAATCCGTTTCCAGGGTGGTCATAGTCTGTGTGGTCCAGGGATAACAATATCTGTGTATAGCGAGGAGATCTGAAGATATTGAAACCAATGTAATTTCAGTGGTTGGATTCTGTCCTGTAGCTGAGAGTAAATCTGTATTTGGCTCCCCTCTAGAAAGTCCGCTACCCGATAAAGACCCTTATTGAGCCACTTCCCTACCTGTGCACGTACATCGGGTGAGAGAAGAGATCCTACCGGCTTGATTCTAGAGTTTGCAGATATTAGTTTCAGAGGGGCCCATGAGGGATCTCCAAATCTCTAATGGTATCTGTCGGGTTTGTGTTCTGAAGCTTCGTCTATCTAATGGGTGCCCAACTTCCCACAAAGCATCAGCGGGGCACTCATATCCCCCAGGTCCGCTTCTAACTTAGTCCAAAGAATCTTATGGTTGTTTTTGCTTAGTAGAGAGGTTTGAGCAAGTCTGGCTGCATGAAAGTAGTCTACGAGGCTCGGTTATGCCCACCCCCCGCAGTTGTCTATGTCTAGATAATATATGTGAGGCAATTCTTGCTTTTCTGTCGCCTTCTTAGGAAGCTATTAAGGGATGATTGTAGTTTGAGCCATTCTGACCTACGGCACCAATGTGGGAAGAGCCCTAAAAAGATATAAAATCCTGGGGAGAATGTTCATTTTGATGGCCGAGAGTCTCCCATACCATGAGAAGTTGTAAGTTCTCCATTTTTTAAGATCCCTGTCTATAGTCATGTATAGTGGAGCATAATTTAAATCATGTAAGGTAGGATAGGAATCTGAAATTTTGAATGCCTAGGTCAAGTAATCGATTTTTTGGCCCACTTAAACTCATATTTAGCCTCAATTAATTTTTTTGTATGTGATGGGAGGGATAGTGACAGCGCTTCACTTTTTTTCTAGATTGATCTTGTAGCCTGATACCAATGAGAAGTCATGGCGTGTCTGGTAGAGATTAGGGAGAGAAATTAAGGGTCTAGTTATAGTCCAAGAGTACGTCATCCTCAAAGAGCGATAGTTTGTTATTCGAGTCCCCCACCCGTATACCGAAATGTCTGGATTATGTCCTAGTTGCCGCTAGTGGTTCTATGCACAAGGCCAAGATGTAATGGGGAAAAAGGGCAGCCCTTGTCTTGTGCCACTAGGAATCTTAATGGGTCTGGATTGAAAACCTGCTGCTCTTATGACCGCCATTGGAGTAGAATATATTCCTTTTATCGCCTTCATGAAGCCCCCTCCAAATCCCATCTCTGTCAAGATAGACGTCCATGTAGGTCCAGTCTATTCTGTCGAAACGCCTTCTCTGCATCCAGTGAGAGAAGCAGAGAAGGCGTCCCTGTACCCTTTAGGTAGTCTACTAGTGTGATAGTCTTCCTCACATTGTCAGGGGCCTCCCTTTCCGATATAAAAACCCACTTGGTCTGGGTTGACCAATAGCGGGGCTACTTTCTTAAGCCTATTGGCCTAGTATTTGTGTGAGGATTTTTACATCCTGATTATCAGGGAAATTGGCCTATAGCTTTGACATTTCTCTGGGTTTTTACCAGGTTTAGGTATACTACTATCTTAGCCCTCAAGATGTCCGTCGGTTATTTCCCTACCTACCATAACATCATTGCAGAATTTCTGCAGATGTGTGACAATTCTGATTTGAAAATGTTATAATACTCTGCCGGGTACCCATCCGGTCCCGGTGCTTTGCCCAGCTTCAGGTCCTTAATCGCTAGGAGGACTTCCCCTTCATGATGTCAGCATTCAGGTCTTCATTGTCTTGTTCGGTAAGTTTGTTTAGTTTGGCCTTAACTAATAATTGTCTTAGTAAATTTCTTGTGTCTGCGGCATGTGGTCTACTTTTTTCCTATCATAAAGTGAAGTGTAGTAGTCAGCAAATGTGTCGGCTATCTCCTGTGGGTGAGAAGTGCGTTCTCCATCAAGTTTCTGCAATAATGGAATCGAGAAGTTCCCTAACCCCTTTTCTCTTATTTTGGTGTGCTAAATACCTATCTGGTTTGTTTTGAGTATAGGTAATAGTGCGCTTTTAAAGTCTGAGACTGTATTGCCCTAACTGAGTGGGAATCTAATTAGCTTAGTCAATTCCTTTCTCTTAGATTGGAGAGTCTTGAAGGTGGAAGGGGAGAGTGTTTGTTGTGTGACGTTTCTCTAACACCTCAATCTCTGCCTGGAGTTTCTTTCTAACCTCTAGGGCTATTTTTTGCTAGCTCTTGATTTTGTTTTAATCAGTAATCCCCTAAAAAATGGCTTGTGAGCTGCCCAGATGTGGATAGGGTTATTAGTTGATCCCTTATTCACAGGCCAATATTCGCCCACTGCTTTGGATATATTTGTGTGTGTGTCTTGGTGTTTAACTGTTGCCGGGTCAAAGGTCCATGGACACTGTCTGCTTGTGTTTATAATACCCACCAATTCAATTTGTATCAGAGAGTGGTCAGACCACACACAGGAGTGTATGGATGATGTGACTACATTTGGTAATAAAGTCTGACTGAGGAAGATGCAATCTAGTCTCGAATAGGATTTGTGGGCATGTGAGTAGAATGTATAGTCCATCGTCCTACCATATTTAGCCTCCCACAAGTCTAGGATATTATGTGCAGTCAGGGAATCCCTAATGGAACTTCGCTATATTGTTGTGTCTTTGTTGTTTATTAGTCAGTTTGAGTCCTGTCGAAATTTTATGCGGGGTCAGAGATATATTAAAATCTCCAGCTAGTATAATACGGGACTGTGACCATTGCGTCAGGAGATGTGATATTTGTCCTAAAAAAAGAGTCCTGTTTCTCATTGGGGGCATAAACATTGCAAAAAGTGACCGGGACATTCTGTATACTTCCCCTAACAATGAGATATCTGCCCTCGGGGTCTGTTATAACTTCCTCCGTGTGGAATTGGAGTGATTGATGTATAAGGATGGACACCCCCCTTTTTTTGTATCTGTAGTCTAGTGGTAGTGTATAGAGACATGTTTAGACCAGTATTTAGGGATCACTGTTTTGGTGAAGTGCATTTCTTGTAACATTATGACATCGGCTTTTGTTCTAGAGTATTGGGTGAGGGCAGTTCTACGTTTCACATCCGAGTTCAAGGCCATTTACTGTTGGACCATTACTCATATCTTTCCCCCCCTTTTTGCCTGGAGTGGGACCGCATTCTTTCCCAACTACTGCGAATACAAATATATTAAGGTGCGCTAGGACAAACAGACACCAAACACCCCCTTAAAAGACAATACCCCTACAATTGTCTAAAATGTGATTAAAAAGGAAAACAGGTTATAAGGGATGTGCTAAAAGCCAAAGGTATCAACACTTAAAAGGTTTCAACACTTAAAAGGTTTATACATCTGAATTTATTAAAATACATTTATGGATAAACAACATATATAAAAGGGACGTCTCCCCAAACAGTAAAATCAATAATATGCACTGCTTAATGTTAAAATCCTAAACTGGTTAAAATCTGATATATGCTTCATCTAGCATCCACAGGTCTAAAAGCTCTATTGATAAAATACTGCTTTGTGCAACACTAGTATGCAAATATGACAATTCGTTACAGATAATCAAGTCTCTATTCCATATATTAACGTAAGGATAAAAGTCAGTCTTTACGATAGTATATCTTCCGTTGTGAGAAGATTAATAATAACCACCAAGCTGCCAATCAAAAATAGTGGCTATATAATTTTTTATTATTTCTTTTCGGAGGATTTGTATTCCAAAAGTTCCTGTAAAGGCTGGACTTTTATCCTTACGTTAATATATGGAATAGAGATTTGATTATCTGTCACAAATTGGTCATATTTGCATACTAGTGTTGCACAAACCAGTGTTTTATCAATAGAGCTTTTAGACCTGTGGATGCTAGATGAAGCATATATTCAGATTTTAACCAGCTTAGGATTTTAGCATTAAGCAGTGCATATTATTGATTTTATTGTTTGGGGAGACATCCCTTTTATATGTGTTGTTTATCCATATATGTATTTTAATAAATTCAGATGTATAAACCTTTTAAGTGTTGAAACCTTTTAAGTGTTGATACCTTTGGCTTTTAGCGCCTCCCTTATAACCTGTTTTCCTTCTTTCCCAACTATTCAGCTTGTACCACAAAAATAAAATTAAAAATTAAAAACATACATCATAACATAAACCAACATTGTAACTAATTTAATAACACAATACAGAGTGTCTAGGCCTAATGCCCGTGCACCCCGTTTGAACATAACTCCGTAGTAACTTACCAAATAGGCTAGCAACTGTGCAATAAGAATTAATTAGATAACATAATTGACTTTGTGTGTAAATGACAGTTAGATAGCCTGCTTTGTGCAAGCTTCACCCCTATGGTGCATAGATGACCCCCTAGTTTGGGGTACATTTTTTTTTTATTTTTTATTTTTCCCTCCCCTCCCTTAACAGGAATCTAGAGCGAGTCCTCCCCTCCTCCCTCTCAGCCCATGTGTCCATAGTGTCCTTGGCCATTAGTGTTCATGGTTTAGTCTTTCCTAAGCCACTATGGTCAAATCAAATTTCCCTCTCTGCTTAAGTGCTTGTCACACAGCATCTCTTGAAGGATGGGAGAGAGAACAGTGGTGTCTGGCATAAAGCCCAAACCCCTTCAAAGTCCCACCTGTAAAAAGAAGGGTTAATTCAGTACTCATCTGCTTTTCCAGAGTCCTGGTGTCACAGGATATTCAGCATCTTTTCAAGTCTTCTGTTTCTTCCTGGTGACCTTTGTCCAGTTCCGAACCCTTGATTGGGAAATTTTTGTGCTTGCTTCCCCCTCCCCCTCTCTATGATCCTCGAGAGGCAGTCGGGGGGGATCAAGACCCAGGTGTTTGCAGATCTCGGGTATGTCATTTGGGTCTTTGATAGTAAATGTCACCCCGTTCTGTATGATATTGAGTGCAAAAGGGAACCCCCAACGGTAGTTGATCTGATTTTTCCTTAGTAGTTGTGTGAGCGGTCTCAGAGCTCCTCTCCTTTGAAGTGTTTTCACACAGAGGTCCTGAAAGAATTGGACTACCAAGCCCTGGAACTTGAAGGTCGGGTTCTTTCTTGAAGCAGCAAGGATAGCTTCCTTTTATCGAAAGTGGAACATCCGAACAATCACATCTCTTGGAGGGGCATCCCCCCTGGGTTTTTCTCTCAGGGCCATATCGGCTCTTTCCATCTGGAAAATGTTATCTTATGTTTGCCCTGTTATGGCCTGGAAGAGTAGGGTCAGGTATCTATCTAATTCGGCAGGAGATACAGACTCAGGGATTCCCTTCAATCTGATATTGCATCTGCGACTTTGATTTTCCAGATCCTCCATCCTCTCTTGGATTGAATCTAGCTCTAATTGTTTTGAGGCTATTTTCTGAGAAAGCGTAGAGACTTCTTCTAGTGTAGTGTTTTCGCTGTCTTCTAGTGTTGCTACCCCAGTTGCCCAGGTCTTGAACCTCTTGTTTGATATCAGCAAGACTTCTAGTGACTGATTGTTGCAATTGCATCCATCTTTTCCAAAAGCTTTTTGAAATTAGTAGATATGTCTTGTTTGGATACCAGGTGTTTAATATCTGCTTTGGTAACAGGTGTCATATCTTCCATACTGGAAGTGTTGTTAGAGTCTGAATCTGCCTCATCTTCTGGATCTCTGGTTTGATTCTCTGTTTGTTTATCCCCTTTAGTCAGTTTAAAGAAGAGGTTTGCAGCAGCCACTTTGCCTCCCAGAGTGGATTTAGGTGGTTTTCTCTGAGACATTCTAGAGGGTTATATTGCCCAGTAAAAATAAGGCTATCTCTCAGGTATTTATATGGTGTGCCCTCTCCTAATGTTAGCGTTGTTCTGAAAAGATCTAAGAGAAAATCTATCTCCCTCTCAGCCTAGGTTAGATCCTTATTCTCTCTTCTCTCTACCAGCTCTGTGATTAATACTGAGATCTAGGAGGTCACTATCAGTTTGTCTAGAGGGGTAATTGCTTCTTCACACATCTGTACCCATTTATATTATGTCCATTCATCTACTGCATCAGCATGGCCAGTAGCCTAAGATACATGTAATCTCACTAGGCCATTAGCTCTTGCAACTAGGCCTTCTACACCTGCTCCTAAATATGAAGATAAGAAGCTTGTCTAGGCCGGGTTTATATTACCAGATGATCAGGCCCAGTTAGTCTCCTTAACCCCTGTTCAGGGTCTCATAAAGTATGTGGCTCCTAAATACCCCCCTGGGTCATTGCTTTTATGACCTTCCCCAGCACAAGATCCGAGCAGGCAGCCAAGTCCCACATATCCCCTCTCTTTTAAATCAGGTTATGTGTGATAGCCAGGGAATCAGGGCCGCCTCCTCTGTCTGACCGTTACTGTTTTAGCTGCCTACGGTCCCCTCTCCATCTCCCGGTACTTCATTATGCACTCACCCGGACCGGATCCTGATCACCAGTGTGAGCGCTGTCTTAGAGGGCTGTCTGGGAATTCCGGCGTTCAGATCGCCTAGTTGGGTCCTCTTCCTGACAGTTAAAGATGGCGGCTGTGTTTTCTACCCGGTCCCTCACCGGGTGTGTAAAGTGCTTGTCACTGTCACCTGAGGGTAGGCTAAGCTGCCGGATCCGGTGCAGGGGACTCAGTGCTCAGTCTCCTCTCGAATGATCCATTCTATGGGGCTTTAATATCTCTTTTAAGTCATTTACATTTTATGTGTGCACAGAGCTATTAGCCTGCATGTCCTACATTGTTCACCCTCAGGCTCCGTCCCCCTTCACATCTTGTATAAGCTTTTTTATAGGAACGAGTGAATTTAAACCACATATGTTGTAAGAATTTATTGAATTTTATCATCATTTAGAAGTATAGTGCTTGAACCTACGTTTAGCTTATTTTAGATTTCCAAGTTAGTCAGACACCGGTGTCATTTATACAAAAGCAACCCTGACATAGGAATTAGTCATTTTATGAATTAGTCGTTTTATTGATTATCCCTTTTATTTGTGTTAATAAACCATTTAATTGTACAGGGAGTGCAGAATTATTGGGCAAGTTGTATTTTTGAGGATTAATTTTATTATTGAACAACAACCATGTTCTCAATGAACCCAAAAAACTCATTAATATCAAAGCTGAATAGTTTTGGAAGTGGTTTTTAGTTTGTTTTTAGTTATAGCTATTTTAGGGGGATATCTGTGTGTGCAGGTGACTATTACTGTGCATAATTATTAGGCAACTTAACAAAAAACAAATATATACCCATTTCAATTATTTTATTTTTACAGTGAAACCAATATAACATCTCAACATTCACAAATATACATTTCTGACATTCAAAAACAAAACAAAAACAAATCAGTGACCAATATAGCCACCTTTCTTTGCAAGGACACTCAAAAGCCTGCCATCCATGGATTCTGTCAGTGTTTTGATCTGTTCAACATCAACATTGCGTGCAGCAGCAACCACAGCCTCCCAGACACTGTTCAGAGAGGTGTACTGTTTTCCCTCCCCTTAAATCTCACATTTGATGATGGACCACAGGTTCTCAATGGGGTTCAGATCAGGTGAACAAGGAGGCCATGTCATTAGATTTTCTTCTTTTATACCCTTTCTTGCCAGCCATGCTGTGGAGTACTTGGACGCGTGTGATGGAGCATTGTCCTGCATGAAAATCCATGTTTTTCTTGAAGGATGCAGACTTCTTCCTGTACCACTGCTTGAAGAAGGTGTCTTCCAGAAACTAGGCAGTAGGACTGGGAGTTGAGCTTGACTCCATCCTCAACCCGAAAAGGCCCCACAAGCTCATCTTTGATGATACCAGCCCAAACCAGTACTCCACCTCCACCTTGCTGGCGTCCTGAGTCGGACTGGAGCTCTCTGCCCTTTACCAATCCAGCCACGGGGCCCATCCATCTGGCCCATCAAGACTCACTCTCATTTCATCAGTCCATAAAACCTTAGAAAAATCAGTCTTGAGATATTTCTTGGCCCAGTCTTGACGTTTCAGCTTGTGTGTCTTGTTCAGTGGTGGTCGTCTTTCAGCCTTTCTTACCTTGGCCATGTCTCTGAGTATTGCACACTTGTGCTTTTGGGCACTCCAGTGATGTTGCAGCTCTGAAATATGGCCAAACTGGTGGCAAGTGCATCTTGGCAGCTGCACGCTTGACTTTTCTCAGTTCATGGGCAGTTATTTTGCGCCTTGGTTTTTCCACACGCTTCTTGCGACCCTGTTGACTATTTTGAGTGAAACGCTTGATTGTTCAATGATCACGCTTCAGAAGCTTTGCAATTTTAAGAGTGCTGCATACCTCTGCAAGATATCCCACTATTTTTGACTTTTATGAGCCTGTCAAGTCCTTCTTTTGACCCATTTTGCCAAAGGAAAGGAAGTTGCCTAATAATTATGCACACCTGATATAGGGTGTTGATGTCATTAGACCACACCCCTTCTCATTACAGAGATGCACATCACCTAATATGCTTAATTGGTAGTAGGCTTTCGAGCCTATACAGCTTGGAGTAAGACAACATGCATAAAGAGGATGATGTGGTCAAAATACTCATTTGCCTAATAATTCTGCACTCCCTGTATTGGAGATTATTGTTATAATTTCCTCTGTCACATCATTTGATATTAACATTTTTTTGTATATGTATGATTTATCAATTGATAAGATAATAACTCTCAGACTGCTGTAGGTGCCACCTCCAATCTGTGTTTTTCTCTTTAGTCTCTTATTTTAACTGCACATTTAGGGAGAGGTGCTGTTAGTGAGGTTGGCTGGTCTGTTGTCCTGTTTAGTCTCAGTCAACACAAACCTTTGTTGCTTGTTTAAACAGCAGAGGTTGTCAGACAGGCAAAGTTCAGCAATAAGGTAATCAAGCAACAATAGTAAAAATCATCCAGGAGCACACAGAGTAAGTCCTATACTTTGGCAGTGAATATAAGAAATACTGGTACTTACAATGGCCTATAGTTTTCAAGGTCTGGCGGACCTGATCCGCAGTGTCGGATCAGGTCCGCCAGACCTCGCTGAATACGGCGAGCAATATGCACGCTGTATTCAGCATTGCACCAGCAGCTCACAAGAGCTGCTGGTGCAACGCCGCCCCCTGCAGACTCGTGGTCAATCGGCCGCCAGGAGGGGGGTGTCAATCAACCCGGGTTGATTTCCGGCGATGTCTGTCTGCCTGCTCAGAGCAGGCGGACAGGTTATGGAGCAGCGGTCTTTGTGACCGCTGCTTCATAACTGCTGTTTCTGGCGAGTCTGATGACTCGCCAGAAACACGGGGCATCAACCTCCTTTCGGAGCTTGATACATATGCCCCATAGGCACTGATTCAGTGTCTGAGGCTCCAACCTGCATGAGGGGGAATTGACATCATCACCACACACTCACAGCAACCACCGTGTCTATGGCAACAGCCACAGCAACAGAGCGGAGCACCAAAGAAAAAAGCAGGGTGGCGTGACAATAGGATTTCAGAAGCTCTCATCCTATTGTCTGTTTTAAACAGCCAATAGGATTTCAGAAGCTCTCATCCTATTGGCTGATTTGAATTTGAAGAATCAAATCAGCCAATCGTAATGTAAGGTATGCCATTTTGAAACGCGTACCTTGCATTCAACTTCAGTGTACAGTGGTGATCATATGAAGAGGTTGCTTAGCGCAGGATGTCATCACCGGTCCAGGATAGTTCCGCTCCATGCCGCCAGGATGAAGATAGAAGACACACCCGCGAGGGATGAAGATGTTGCCGCCTGGATGAAGACTTCTCGCCACCTGGATGGAGATGGATGTTCGGACTTCAGGAACTGTGAGTAGATATTCTGGGGTTAGTGTTAGGTTTTTTTTGGGGGGGGTGTGTTTTTTGTTATCAGATTAGGGTTTTGGACAAAGTTTAAAAGAGCTGAATGCCCTTTTAAGGGCAGTGAAAAAGAGCTGAATGCCCTCTTAAGGACAATGCCCATACAAATGTCCCTTTAAGGGCAATGGGTAGCTAAGGATTTTTTTTTAGAGTTAAGTTTTTATTTTGAGGTTTTGTTTGGTTGGTGGGTTTTACTGTTGGGGGACTTTGTATTTTTTTCAGGTAAAAGAGCTCTTTAACAAAGGGCAATGCCCTACAAAAGGTCTTTTTAAGGGCTATTGGCAGTTTATTTTAGGTTAGGGATGTTTTTATTTTGGGGGGGCTTTTTATTTTTAATTAGGTTTAATTGTTTTTATTTTTTATCAATTTGTTTTATTTTTTATGTAATCTTAGAGTTTTTTATTTTTTTCGTATTTTTTTCGTAATTTAATTTTTTCGTAATTTAGTGTTTATTATTATTTATTTTTAATTTTTTTCTGAGTGTTAGGTTTTTTTAAATTTGTAATTTAGATTTTTTAATTTGTAGTTTTTTTAATTTTATTAGAATAGTTATATTAGGTTAATATTTCACAGGTAAGTTTTTATTTATTTTAAGATAGTTATATTGTAATTTTAATTTAAAGTTAGGGGGTGTTAAGTTTAGGGGTTAATAGTTTAATTTAGTGTTTTGAGAGGTGGGGTGGTGCTTTAAGGGTTAATTGGTTTATTTAGGTTTTGGCGAAGTCGGGGAGCGTCGAAATAGGGGTTTATAATTATATATAGTGTCGGCGATGTCGGGGAGCGGCTGAATAGGAGTTTATAACTTTTATTAGTGTCGGCTATGTTGGGGAGCGGTGGATTAGGGGTTAATAACTTGTATTAGTGTCAGCGATGTCGGGAAGCAGTGGATTTGAGGTTAATAACTTTTATTAGTGTTGGTGATGTCGGGGGCAGCGTATTAGGGGTGTTTAGACTAGGGGTTATGTTAGGGTGTTAGGTTTAAATGTAACTTTCTTTTCCCCATAGTCATCAATGGGGTTGCGTTACCCCCTGATGTCTATAGGGGAAGGCGTGCACGAGCACATAAACTCAGCCCTTGGCTTTTGTTCGGTATGGAGCTTAACGCACCATACCGCACAGCACAAAGAGGCTTTTCAGTAACTCGTAATGGCAGCGCTATGAAAAGTGCATTAACGCAAATGTTTTGGGGTTAATTTTGCACCCTGTTTAGTGCAAAACTCGTAATCTAGGTGAATGTTTCTTAATTAATAATAAATGTAAGAGAACTGGCCTTCTTCATGTATTGATATTATTTATGTTTAAATAATTTTTATTGTTTTATATTTTTCGAAGAACAAGAGTACATAAATAGAATAAAGTAACATGAATTATCCTTTCTTCAATAGTTCTCTGACTTGGGAAATATTGCGTTACATACATATTATGACATACAGATTGCAGATAGTTAGTTTATATAGGCGTAAACACTTTGTATTATTGCATGGTCACTTAACATTTTATTAATATGTTGCTGGCTACTCATGGGTAGTGCTATCATAAATCTAACCATAGTTCATCAACCTACAAACTGTGCATGACATTTGTCGGTAATCTGCCGCTTTCAAGTCTTTGGTTTGGTTTACTATCTATAGCTGAATAACCTTATATAACTGTATCTGGTCAAACCTTACTTGGTTCAGAGTAATCTGTTGTATTCAGAAATTTCCCATATCTTAAGGTCCATAATCTAGTAAACATAAGGTTGGGTAATTTAAATACATTACCTTTAAGATTCAACAATTGCAAACGGGGTTATAGGGATAGAGGGAGTAGGGGGGAGTGACGACACTTTGTTTCTTGGTTATATAATGTGTGGATCTCAATATGTTTAGTGTGGTTGTATTTTAGTTGTCGTTTAGGTCTCTGATCTCCAGCGAACTCATGGGATTTATGAACCATTATTTATCCAGTAATACCATACTGCTTGGGTTGTTGTTTTGTTATCTAGTGTGTCTGACGCTATTTCATACATGGTATATGTGTTTTGAATTTTGTTGTGTATCTCTGTCCAGGTTGGAGCTCCCGTTTTCCAGTATTTAGCTATGCATATCCTTGTGATTGTGCATAGGATCCTGATAAATGTATTGATATGTTGGATCGTAAGATTAATGTTTTCGTTCAGTATCTGCCCTAAGAAGGTGGATAGTCTGTTCCATGTCTTCTTAATTTCTCTGCATTCCCACCACATGTGCCTGTAGGTCCCTACTTCTCCACAACCTCTAAAACATAATCTTCTACCTTGTGGGTGCATATGGGCATTCGTGTGGGGGTTAAGTACCACCGGTGGATGGTTTTAGTAACGTTTTCTTTAAGATCTACACTGATATAGCCCCTTTTCTGCGTTCTGAAACATTGATTCCCATTCCTTTATGTCTTTACAAATAAGAAGGTCCTGTCCCAGGCCAGCATAGTCGAGGTTTTGGAGGTGCTTTGGTTTGCTTGTATCGACACATAGAGTAGAGATATGGTGTGTTTGCTGCGTTCTTCTGTTTACAGAGGACTTCTATTGGTGTGTTGGACTCTTCTCTAGGATGTTTTAGGTATGTTTGTAAAACTGAGGTGTATCTGTAGGTACATATACCAGTGAAGTTTGAGCGGGTCAATCTTAGTCTGTAAATTGGTTAAACGTCAGTATGTTTCTTCCTAATAAGTAGTCTGCTACTCTGTACAGTCCTTTGTTTTCCCATTTTGTGAGCTGAGTCCAAAGGTTTTCCTGGCGTGATATATCCTGATTGGTATTGATAGGGAATACTGCTGTAGGAGTTTATATTTCGTCCTTGCTATCCTCCAGATCTTTATAGATAGGCTTGTGGTATAAGGTCTAGGTGCCTGTTCGCTTTTCTGCACCCTCCCTGGGTCCCAAATAATTGAATCTGTCGCATCCCAGCCCCCTATTTTCGCTTCAACCTTGGGCCATATAATTCCCTTCGCCCTTTTTAGGAGTAGTGAGTCTTGAGCTAGTCTGGCTGCATTGTAGTAATCTATTAAGTTTGGTGCTCCAATACCCCCAAGTGACTGTGTGTCTAGTTAAAATGGATTTTGCTTATCCTGTTAGTTTTATCTCCTCTAATGAATATTGTTATCTCTCTCTGCATTGTTTCTAAGTCTGGTCTTGATATTTTTATAGGAAGGGTTCTGAAAAGATATAGTATGCGTGGCATGGCATTCATTTTTACCGCTGCTATTCTACCCAACCATGAAAAGTGAAAATGTTTCCATTTTGCTATGTCTTTTTTTATTTGTCTAAACAGTGGGATGTAGTTTACTTTATATAGTTGAGTGGGGCAGGTTGGGATTTGAATGCCCAAGTATTTTAGAGTGTGTTTCATCCATTTAAAATTAATTGTGTTTCTAGTATTGTTTTAGTCTGTTGGGGTATTGCGATGGGGCAAAGCTTCGCATTTTGTCTGGGTTGATTTTAAATCCCGAGATGGTTGAGAATTTCTTAATTGTTTGATAGAGGTTTGGTAGAGATATTATTGGATTCGTCAAGGTCAGTAGGATATCATCAGCAAAGAGAGATAGTTTTGTATTCTGATGTATTTTATCTTAACCCCTGATATGTCTGAGTTTGTGCGGATCGTGATTGCTAGTGGCTCTATACATAGTGCAAAGAGCAATGGAGACAGAGGACACCCCCTGTCTGGTACCATTGCGAATTGGGATGGATTTCGATTTATATCCTGTTGATGAGACCTGGGCTTCTGGATGGGAGTATATGACCTGTAAAGCTTTATGAATGCCCCCTCAAAACCCATATGGTGTAGTGTTAAGAACATATAGTCCCAATCTATTCTATTGAACGCCTTCTCCGCATCCAAAGATAGGAGCAGAGAAGGCGTTCGGGGTCTCTCCCAAGAAAGTGTATTAAGTTGGTGACTTTTCGGATGTTGTCTGGGGCTTCCCTGTCCTTGATAAATCCCACTTGGTCTGGGTGGACCAAGTGGGGGATGATGTGTTTTAGTCGATTTGCAATTACCTTCGTAAAGATCTTGATATCTTGATTTATGAGGGATATTGGGCGGTAGTTCTGGCATTTTTTATGGTCTCTATCAGGTTTGGGGATTGCACTATCTTAGCAGCTAATAAATCTGGGGGTATATCTCCTCCTTCCATAATGTGATTACAAAATTTCACTAAGTGTGGGGCTAGTGAGTTTTTAAATAGTTTGTAATATTCGGCTGGAAAGCCATCTGGTCCAGCTGCTTTTCCTGTTTTAAGATCTTTGATGGCTCCTAATATTTCTATATTGATATTATTTATACAAGCATTTGTATCTAATTTAATTTCTGACTGTTTCCTTGCAGGTATTAATAATTGAATAATAATAATAATATAATAATGTAAGCAATTTCAAATGTTCATATTATTTTGCATCTCTCTGTGCCATAAAGGAGTGGATATTGTTTAAAAATAAAGGTCCAGACCCCTTTCATAAAATGTGAAAAACTCTGTCAGCTCACTTTCTGGTAATAAACTTGTGAAGAAAAAAGACCTAGGGCCTAAAATGTTAACATTCTGACTAATGTATATAACAAAAACATGTATGTTACCAAACAAACTCACACATCACACACCACAGATAATGGAAAAAAATATTTATTATACAATTATTAAAAAAAGAAAAGATTATGTAAGCAAATACACACTTAAAAGAGACCAAATTTTAAGAATTCCTTTTATTAAATAATAAACAACCAGATTACGAGTTTTGCGTTATGAGTGGCTCGCTACTAACTTGCAAGTTATTTCCACCGCTCACCTTTAATAGCACTGCTATAATTTTTATTTTATTTTATTTTTTATAAAATGTTACCCATGAAAAAAATGGATTTTAAAAATAGTGATGTGCACACCACCATGACATATATATTTGTAGTACATATATTAGACAGTTAATGAAGAGGGGATCCAGCAGCACTATTTAATAAACATCAGGATAAAGTTGAATGGGACCTTTGTATTGTCAGAAATATATCAATTTTCTTTATATGGTCAGCCACCTACCCTAGAGCCTGAGATCAAACAAAAACACTCCATGACAGTCCATAAGCCATGCAAGGAGTTAGTTGTTCAGCATTAGATGGCACAGTACATGATGGCAAGGGATTTGGCAAGTTGATGCAAAAGTACGGCATAACAAAGTCCATGGGTTATACAAGGAGGTAGTTGCTCAGCATTTAAAGGCACAGTCCCAGGATTCCAAGAGTTTTGGGCAAGTATTTGGGAAAGTTAAAGCAAAAGTATGGTATAACGCAATCTGTTAGTGAGGCCATACAAGTAGGTAGTTGCCCAGCTTAAAAGGCAGAGTCTTTGCAGAAAGAACATGATTTTTGCAGTGTTTCACAACTATCCAAAACATTTTACAGTACAATAGCACTACATGTATTTGATCCATTAAATATCAAACCTGTTAAAAACATATGTTCTAGAAATAATTGACATGATGAGAATATTTATGCTATAGCTAAGACTTCAATAAATGCCATAGCTCTTCTTATATGTCTACACCACAAGTTGAACAAGCAAACAGAGATAAATGAGGGCCATAATGTATGCCATTAAAACTAAATCACCCAGAGAATGAGAAATCTGCATAGTAATTGGCCATATCGTTTATATATTGGCTCTAGGTTTTTTAGATATAGTTTACATTACATTACATTTACATTATTTAAATACATTGATTGTTCTCCATGTTAGCAATACATGTAATATATGTTAGGTATATATTTATGCAATGAATCCAGATATATCCATTGTGCAGGAGTGACATAAACAATTTTTAAAGTTTTGTCAAGAACGAAGAGTCAGGAACACTGTCAAGAATGGATAAGTTGGTTAAAAAAGGGAATTAAACAGTCTGAGGAAGGAAAAAATAATATTAAAAAAAACATGAAAAATAAATGTAAAATATGAGGTGAAGGTTAATAAATATTCTTATGTAAGTGAATAATATAACTAAATATAAAATATAACTACGTTCTCAAAAAAAAACACACTTAAGAACCAATATTTCAATCTCAAAAAACACTCTCACCCAGCTCCCTGTGCCTAGCACGCTAAAGCTGATCCCAGGTAAAACTATTGTGCAGCGCCGAAGCACTTTTAGTGCAAGGGAACTAAAAATGGGTGCGTTATGTATTATTTTAATTTTAAATATTCTAACAATATTATTTTTTAATTATTAATAGCTATTAAAAACATTTAAAAATATAAATAAATATTAATCTATTCCAATTATATAAAACTATGAATTGCACTCCACTTGTAATCTAGGCCTAATAGGAGATAATTTTTAATTTAATTACAATATTATTTTTGAAGAATCTGCTCCAAAATTTTTATTTAAACAAAAACAAACAGATACTGCCTTGATGAAACTGCATGTGATATTACCTTTAAGGTATATCCCGCCTACCTTTCCTCCACCCTATATCAGGCACACCTGAACCATCATTCCTTGCCTGAAAATTGTTTTCCCTTTGCAGCTTATTTGACCGCATCCCTATTGCTGTGATTCTACTTTGAAAATTCCTAACTTGCGCTTTGATTTCTTCTCTCTATAAACAGGAGTAGTAAGCTAGAATCTTTTGTTGTACATTTTACTTACAAAGTATTTACTCATTCTTCCGGAATTCTAATTTAACAAACAAACTGAATCAAGGAGCACCGGATCTACTTGCAGCGTCTGGAAGCCGCACTCTCACTGAAGCTGTATACCGGTCACAGAGGTAAAACCGCTCTCTTCACACTGAAGGTAATATTTAATCCAATTACAACGGATTGTTCTTAAGTTGTCACTTTCTGGAAACCATCCACATTACCTTGCTGAATCTTCCGGTTATTACATAGTCTGTCTGTGATGTATATATTTTATGAATGAGTGTGCGAGTGCGTGAAGACATATCTGAACAGTGCTACAACAGGAATCAATTACTGACACTTTCCAAGTGTATCATATTACATTTTTCTTTTATCATTTATTCAGAACTGTTTGCTTTATGTTCCTTACTTATATTGCAACAAATGTTTCTACATAAATATTCCTTGCCTCTATTTGGCATCTACGAAGTTTTCTACCAGTAAAAGTCTCACCAATGATCTAACAGGTAGTTCAGATCAAACTGCCTGTTTTATTCATTAAAAGAGCAACAAACCCTTAATTCAAAAACACTGCAAAAGTTCCTGCATAAATCAGGACATCACATAATTTTCAGGCCACAGTGTTCTAAGGGTTTGTTACTGGTAAACAAAACTTTAATATCATGGATGCAAATGAAATTAAAACTGAGTTCTCTAACATACAAAGAAAATTAGATTATCTTGCACAAGGTTTAACAGAAGTACAAGCAGATAATACCGCATTAAAAGCTATTGTTAAAGAATATATGTCTCATAAAAGTACTGAAGTACCTGAACCCCATATTCACTACCCTCAACCTTTCACTGGCAAAAGACATGAATTCAGAGATTTCAAGACTGCTTGTAAACTTCTTTTTACCATGAGACCCCGCACATATTATTCAGACCGCATCAGGGTTTGCACCACTATTTCATTTTTACAAGGAGAGCCTAGGACCTGGGCTAACAGGTTTTATGAAAATAATGACCCAATTTTGGATTCACTACAGGATTTCTTTCAAGCTATGTCTAATTTATATGAAGACACAGATACACAAATCACTGCAGAATCTAAGCTACGTGCACTCAAACAGGGTAAACGCACGGTGGAGGAGTACACAACTGAATTTCAAATGTGGGCAACAGACTCACTATGGAACCAAGTTAGCCTTAAAAATCAGTTTAGGCTGGGCCTATCTGAAAACCTTAAGGATGAACTGTCTCGCCAGGAAATGCCTGATACTCTTCCAGGACTTATAAAATTAAGCACATCCATAGATAGAAGACTCAGGGAACGGCGAGCAGAGAGATTTACTTCAGACACAATACCCAGGCGACAGAATACTTACACTACAACATCTGAGAAACATCAAGGTAGTGTAACCCCTATGGAGATAGGCACTATCAAGGGGCCACTAAGTAATGAGGAAAAAATGAGAAGAAGATTAGAAAACTTATGTTTATACTGTGGACAAAAAGAACATAACGTCTCAAGCTGTCCTTCATTACAAAGACAAAAGAAGGGTAAGAAAACAGGTTATCAAAACATATATCATATCTCAGATACAATGCAATTGACTTTACCTCTCTCTTTGCAGTGGGATCAGGAAAATATACACACCAAGGCATTGATTGACTCAGGTGCATCTGGGAACTATATTGATTCTGTATATATTGTAAATAATAAAATTCCTCTGGTTTGCAAGCAGAACCCCGTGTTTGTCAAATCAATTGATGGTACTTTAATAAACAAGGGGCACACAGAATATATTACTTTTGATGTGATCCCCATATCACTACATACTATTATATTAGGATATAGTTGGCTGCACAAACATAATCCTAAAATAGATTGGGAACATTCAAAACTTAAACTAGACTCAACATATTGCATAAACACCTGTTATCCTCATAGCATTCTTTCATCATCTGAGATAGGGATACCAGGGATATATCAGGATTTGGCAGAGGTCTTCAATTTGAAAGAAGCAGAAAATTTACCACCCCACAGAAGCTTCGATTGCCCTATAGATATCATTCCAGGGTCACCAATACCACATGGGAAGATCTATCCTCTATCACAAGATGAGGTTAGTATACTTAAGGTCCTATTTGGATGACAACCTGAGAAAGGGATTTATATCTCACTCCACATCCCCTGCTGCTGCAGGCATGTTTTTGGTAAAAAACAAAGATGGCACTCTAAGGCCTATAATTGACTACAGGGCTTTAAACTCTATAACCATAAAAAAACAGGTATCCATTACCACTAATACCAGAGATAATAGAACGGTTAAAAGGAGCACAAATATTTACTAAATTAGATTTAAAAGGGGCATACAACCTTATCAGAATGAAGAAAGGTGACGAATGGAAGACCGCTTTTCGGACTCGATATGGGTTATACCAATACAATGTAATGCCTTTTGGATTGAGCAATGCTCCAGCCACTTTCCAACACTTTATTAATGAAATCTTCCGAGATTTAATGGATATTTGTGTCATAGTGTATTTAGATGACATTCTGATTTATTCCAAAACAGAAGAAGAACACGAAAGACATGTACGTTGGGTCTTAATGCGATTGAAGGAACACAAGTTATATGCCAAACATGAAAAGTGTTCATTTCATGTTAACAAAATTAAATTCCTGGGATACATAATAACTCCTAATAGGATCCAAATGGATCCAGATAAAGTTTCATCTGTATTAGAATGGCCTACACCAAAATCAGTTCGTGCACTACAACGTTTTATTGGCTTTGCCAATTACTATCGAAAGTTTATAAAAAACTTTTCTGATATAGTAAAGCCCTTAACTCAGTTGACTAGTAAGAAACAAAGATATAAATGGACCGAACAGGCCCAATCAGCCTTTGACTATTTAAAAGGGCAATTTTCCAAAGCCCCCATCTTACACATGCCAGATCCTGAGCTGCAATATGTATTAGAGGTAGATGCATCAAGTTCAGGTATAGGAGCAGTTCTATCTCAACAAGTAGATAACAAATCAGAATTATTTCCTGTAGCTTATTATTCAAGAAGATTCACACCAGCAGAAAATAATTATAGTATAGGAGATAAAGAAACTCCTTGCTATCAAAGTATCCCTCGAACAATGGAGACACTTACTGGAAGGTACACAAAAACCATTCAAAATCTTCACAGATCATAAAAATCTGGAATATTTGAAGAAAAGTAAAACTCTATCTTTCAGACAAGTAAGATGGTCTCTATTCTTAGATAGGTTCAATTTCTTGATCACTTATCGACCAGGAAGTCTGAATACCAAGGCTGATGCGTTATCCAGAGTACAGGAAATGACACCTCAAGAGACCATGACTCCAATAGTACCAATCGAAAAATTTATTGGAGTCCTAACACCTCTAGAGGAGGAGATTAAAAGGGCACAAGAAAAAAGAAACCATTACACCTAAAACCTGTCACAAAAACTTAAATACTGGTTTGATAAATCATAAACATCAATTGTACATACCCCAGTTCATTAAGGAAACAAATATTGAAACACACTCATGACGAACCTTTATCCGGTCATACCGGAATACAAAAAACCATTGAAAAAAACAAGAAGAAACTTTTGGTGGCCCCACATGAATCAAACCATTCAAGATTATGTCAATTCCTGTGACATTTGTGCTAGAAATAAAATAGATCATAAAGGGCCTATCGGATTGTTGACCCCATTGCCAGTTCCGGATAAACCCTGGTCCATGATCTCGATGGACTTTATTGTAGAGCTACCAAAATCAAGGAACTTTAACACTATATTAGTTGTAATAGATCATCTAACAAAGTTGGGACATTTTATACCTCTAAAAAGGTTACCTTCCGCTTTTATTACAGCTAATGTTTTTCTTAATCACATAGTAAAACTTCATGGACTACCCACTGATATTATAACAGATAGAGGTACACAATTCACCTCATCCTTTTGGAGATCATTATGCAAATTATTAAAAATTACACCAAGATACTCAACAGCTTTCCATCCTCAAACCAATGGGATGACTGAGAAACTAAATCAAACATTAGAACAATATCTTCGTTGTTACATTTCCCATTTGCAAGATGATTGGATGGATTATTTATCAATGGCGGAATTCTCTTACAACAATTCAGTATCATCTTCAACAAAAATGACACCGTTCTATGCTACCTATGGCTATCATCCAACAACTTTGAATTTATCTAAAACTGATGTAAATTCTCCAGCCGCTAAGGACTATTCTTTACAACTAGAAGCAAGACTAGCCCTAGTCAAAAAACATTTATCTGATGCAAAGAATTACCAGAAAGCTTATTATGATAAATGTCACAGACCCAGTCCAGTCTATAAAGTGGGTGACAAAGTATTACTATCTGTAAAGAATCTAAAACTCCATGTACCCTCTAAGAAATTGGCAAATCAATACATTGGACCTTTTGTAATCAATAAAATTTTGAACCCTATGACAGTATGTTTAACTCTTCCTGCAGCTTATAGGATTCATCCCACTATACATGTATCTCTGATTAAACCTTATACTTCTACCGTACCATCCAGTCTTCAGACTCCAACTTCGTTACAAATAGATGACCACGATGAATTTGAGGTGGAACATATTCTAGATTCTAGGATCAAGAATCATCACTTAGAGTACTTATTAAATGGAAAGGTTTTGGTCCTGAGGACAATTCTTGGCATCGAAGTACTGACATTTCTGCTCCCCGTTTAATTAGATCTTTTCATCGCAGATATCCTTTGAAGCCATCCCTCTCGTCAATTGGGGGGACCCTTAGTGGGGGGGAGTGTGTGATATACCTTTAAGGTATATCCCGCCTACCTTTCCTCCACCCTATATCAGGCACACCTGAACCATCATTCCTTGCCTGAAAATTGTTTTCCCTTTGCAGCTTATTTGACCGCATCCCTATTGCTGTGATTCTACTTTGAAAATTCCTAACTTGCTTTGATTTCTTTCTCTCTATAAACAGGAGTAGTAAGCTAGAATCTTTTGTTGTACATTTTACTTACAAAGTATTTACTCATTCTTCCGGAATTCTAATTTAACAAACAAACTGAATCAAGGAGCACCGGATCTACTTGCAGCGTCTGGAAGCCGCACTCTCACTGAAGCTGTATACCGGTCACAGAGGTAAAACCGCTCTCTTCACACTGAAGGTAATATTTAATCCAATTACAACGGATTGTTCTTAAGTTGTCACTTTCTGGAAACCATCCACATTACCTTGCTGAATCTTCCGGTTATTACCATAGTCTGTCTGTGATGTATATATTTTATGAATGAGTGTGCGAGTGCGTGAAGACATATCTGAACAGTGCTACAACAGGAATCAATTACTGACGCTTTCCAAGTGTATCATATTACATTTTTCTTTTATCATTTATTCAGAACTGTTTGCTTTATGTTCCTTACTTATATTGCAACAAATGTTTCTACATAAATATTCCTTGCCTCTATTTGGCATCTACGAAGTTTTCTACCAGTAAAAGTCTCACCAATGATCTAACAGGTAGTTCAAATCATACTGCCTGTTTTATTCATTAAAAGAGCAACAAACCCTTAATTCAAAAACACTGCAAAAGTTCCTGCATAAATCAGGACATCACACTGCACCTCACTGACGAGGCCAAAGGGAGGCCGAAACGTACGTCTGTGGTTTGTTGTTTTCTCTTGTTCAGAGAAGAATTGCCTGGTATTTCGGCGCTGGACTGTCATTGGGCAGGGTCAGACTGATATGCTACAGGATATTTTTTCTCTGTGAAAGGCATAATGTGCTAAAAGAGACTGCACACTGAGTGGCACTTGCCTTGTGGACAAGCATGGAAGTTTTTCTAGCTTTTGTTCTGTCTCAGTTTAGTGCGTCTCTCTATTTTCTTGCTTTTAACTACCCATTCCCCAGCTTTGTACAACCAACATTTATATTTATATACTTTATAAACTTTAAACCTCTAAATTTCTGCCTGTCTCTAAGCCACTACTACACTGGTAGTTCATGTGTGCCATATGGATAACATTGTGCTCACTCCCGTGGAGTTATTCACAAGTCAGAACTAATTGGCTAAAGTGCAAGTCTGTAAATAGTAAATAAACTGAGATAAGGGAGCAGTCTGTTGAGGCTTAGATACAAGGTTATTACAGAGGTAAAAAGTATTTTAATGTAACTGTGTTGCTTATGCTAAACTGTGGAATGGGTAATAAAGTGATTATCTATCTTATTAAACAATAACAATTTTGGAGTAGACTGTCCAAAATATTGACTGTCCAAATATTGAGTCCAGATGACTTTGGATTAAAATGATAATTTTCATATTGCATTAGGAAAATATTTTGAGTTTGTTATGACAGTGGTTAACATGTTTTTACTAGAGAATAATAGCTTGATTGATTAATCTAATGCACTAGAATTGTATATTTTAAAGTACAAAAATAAGGTTGTAATTGATTGTAATAAGATGGGATATAATTATAAAATTTGTACAAAGATTACAAGGCTCTAGTAATTGAAGACTGTATAATGAGACCAATTTTCCAAAATCATTCCTAAACTTTAACCTTTTTTTTCCATTATGGACTTACTTATATTTTTACTTTTATGATTTAATAACTTTCCTTTTATTAAAATTTTCTTGTGACAGAATTTCCAAAATAAGACGAGAATAAGAGACTGTCATTTTTTTTATAATTCAATGTTAATGGTTCAATGAAATTAAAATAAATAAATACAAAAAAAATCTTACTTGTTATTAAAGGGGAACCTTTGAGTTTTATGCTAAAGTCAACATTAATATTATTTGTATCGCAGTAATGCATATTGTGTTATATTGATGGAGTAATAAAATATATGATAGATAACACATGAACAATTATTACTGTATATATATATATATATATATATATATATATATATATATATATATATATATATATATATATATATATATATATATATATATATATATAGGCAAATTGTGGTCACCAAGCACTCTCGTTATCCATATAATGCCTAGGTGCAGTGCATAGAAATAATATAAACAGAAGCAGAGACCGCACTCATAGGTCTTATATTTCACCACTGATGTGGACTTTATTCAATCTGTAACGTTTCGGGGTTTCCCCCTTTGACAAAGGGGGAAACCCCGAAACGTTACAGATTGAATAAAGTCCACATCAGTGGTGAAATATAAGACCTATGAGTGCGGTCTCTGCTTCTGTTTATATATATATATATATATATATATAATCCTCTTAAACAAATACACTCTCAGGTCTTTCTCTGTGAACAAAAATCTGTTTTTTATTGGAACGTTTTCGGGGTGAAGTTCCCCTTCATCAGCCTTCTCCCCGAAAACGTTCCAATAAAAAACAGATTTTTGTTCACAGAGAAAGACCTGAGAGTGCATTTGTTTAAGAGGATTATTTATTTCATTTATGCACCCAGGCGGATGACCTTGGGAGGGTAACACTGTGGATTGGATTGGAATATATATATATATACCGTTATATATATATTATATGAAGAAGATGCTGTGTTCACCTAAACAATAATACATTTGTTTGGTTTTCTTTCAAACAATCCTGTGAGTGCTTTCTATTTTTGTATTAGAATACAACATTAGCACCCAGGTGGCTGGCTATAACTGTTATTTTGAATGTATATACTGTACATACATACATCATCAAAAGGAAGCATCCTTCAAAATTAGCTATAAATTATGAACCCAAACTCTCAACCATCATCTAATTCATTTTAGCATTATTTTAACCATACATCTTTCTGTGTTAAAAACTGCCTTTTTATAAAAAAGTGAAAATTAAATGTTCATGATTCAGATAGAGATTGCAATTTTAAAGACATTTTCAATTTACTTTTATTAACAGCATTGCGTATTTCTCTTGGTATTCTTTGTTAAAGAATAATTCTATGTAAGCTCAGGAGCATGCATGTGTCATTAGCCATCTGGCAGCAGTGTTTGCAACAATGTTTATAGTTATGATATACATAGTCGCAAATGTTGCTGCTATACAGTGTCTGTAGCACTCTATGGCAGCAATTTTTGTATGTATAAAATTGCTATCAACATTGTTGCAAATACTGCTGCCAGATGACTAATAATACGTGCATGCTCCTGAGCTCACCTAGGATTACCCTTTAATAAAGAATACCTAGAGAACTAAATAAAAGTTATAATAGAAGTAACCTGGAAAGCTCTGTTAAATTGCATGCTCTGTCCAATTCATTTAAGTTTACTTTATTACTTTACTGTCCCTTTAGAGAATATAGGTATGTATGATTAAAAAGACACATTTGATATCCATATTCATTTGAACTTGTCATATTCACATATAATCCTACTGCTGTGACCCCAAATATGCAGTAAAGTATGATTATTATTTGTAGAAGCTGAATTTTACCATATTAATGTTATTTTAAAACAAACAACACTGCTCTATTCACGTATTCATATTATTTATACAAGCATTTGTATCTAATTTCTGACTGTTTCCTTGCAGGTATCAATAACTGAAAAATAATAATAATATATTAATGTAAGCAATTTCAAATGTTCATGTTATTTTGCATCTCTCTGTGCCATAAAGGAGTGGATAATGTTTAAAAATAAAGGTCCAGACCCCTTTCATAAAATGTGAAAAACTCTGTCAGCTCACTTTCTGGTAATAACATTTTAGGACCTAGGTCTTTTTTCTTCACAAGTTTGACATTCTGACTAATGTATATAACAAAAACATGTATGTTACCAAACAAACTCACACATCACACACCACATTTTAAGAATTCCTTTTATTAAACAATAAACTGCCAGATTACGAGTTTTGCGTTATGAGTGGCTCACTACTAACTTGCAAGTTATTTCCACCGCTCACCTTTAATAGCGCTGCTATTACAGGTTTGCAAAAAAAACGGCGTTTGCGGGCAATATGGCAGCGTTGAGCTCCATATCGCACACAAATACCAGCGCTGCTTTGAGCTGTTTTGACGTGCTCATGCACAATTTCCCCATAGACATCAATGGGGAGAGCCGGCTAAAAAAAAGCCTAACACCTGCAATGACGGAGCATAAAGCTTCGTAATGCAGCCCCATTAATGTCTATGGGGAAAGAAAATGTATGTTTAAACCTAACACCCTAGCATAAACCCTGAGTCTAAACATCCCTAATCTGCCGCCTCCGACATCGCCGACACCTACATTACACTTATTAACCCCTAATCTGCCGCCCCCAATGTCGCCGCCACCTACCTACACTTATTAACCCCTAATTTACTGCCCCCAATGTTGCCACCACCTGCATAAATTTATTAACCCCTAATCTTCCGCCCCCAATGTCGCCACCACCACTATACTAAAGTGATTAAACCCTAAACCTCTGGCCTCCCACATTAATAACACTAAATAAATATATTAACCCCTAAACCTAAATCTAATCCTAACCCTAACACCCATAACTTTAATATAATTAAAATAAATCTAAATAAAAATAACTATTATTACCTAAATAATACCTATTTAAGACTAAATACTTACCTGTAAAATAAACCCTAAGCTAGCTACAATATAACTAGTTAGTAAATAGTTATTAACTATTTACTAACTACCTAGTTAAAATAAATGCTATCACCTAGATTTAGAGTTCTGCGTTAGCCATCAAAAGCAGCGTTAAGGGGTCCTAACACTGCTTTTGGCCGCCCGCTGGTATTTAGAGTCAGCCAGGAAAGGGTCTACCGCTCACTTCCCTACCGTGATTCCAGGCAACCGCAGATCCCCTTACGACAATTGCGTATCCTATCTTTTCAATGGGATCTGCCTAACGCTGGTATTTGGAGTCTTGGGAGAAGTGAGCAGTAGACCCTCTACCGACAAGACTCCAGCCACAGAAAAAAGTCAGAAGTTAAGAGCTTTATGGGCTAACACCAGAATATAAAGCTCCTAACTACTGTGCTCTAAAGTACACTAACACCCATAAACTACCTATGTATCCCTAAACCAAGGCCCCCCCCACATCGCCGCCACTCTAATAAATTTTTTAAACCCCTAATCTGCCGACCGGACATCACCACCACCTACGTTATACTTATGAACCCCTAATCTGCTGCCCCTAACATCGCCAACCCCTATGTTATATTTATTAATCCATAATCTGCCCCCCCCAAAGTCGCCGCTACCTAACTACACTTATTAACCCCTAATCTGCTGACTGGACCTCGCCGCCACTATAATAAATGTATTAACCCCTAAACCGCCGCACTCCCATCTTGCAAACACTAGAATAAATAGTATTAACCCCTAATCTGCCCTCCCTAACATCGCCGCCACCTACCTACAATTATTAACCTCTAATCTCACGGCAGCACCATCGCCGCTACTATAATAAAGTTATTAACCCCTAAACATAACTCTAACCCTAACCCTAACACCCCCTAACATAAATATAATTTATAGTAAACAAAATAATATTACTAAAATTAACTAAATAATTCCTATTTAACACTAAATACCTACCTATAAAATAAACCCTAATATAGCTACAATATAATTAATAATTACATTGTAGCTATTTTAGGATTTATATTTATTTTACAGGCAACTTTGTATTTATTTTAACTAGGTACAAAAGCTATTAAATAGTTAATAACTATTTAATAGCTACCTAGTTAAAATAAATACAAAATTACCTGTAAAATAAATCCTAACCTAAGTTACAATTAAATCTAACACTACACTATCATTAAATTAATTAAATAAATTAACTACCAATACCTACAATTAAATACTTCTGCCACTCCGGATGTCCTCTTTTGGTCCATTGGTGCCCGGCTGGGTGAACACAGCGCAAGGTAGGGTGATCTTCAGGGGGATTGTGATAGGTTTATTTAAGGGGGGTTTGGTTGGGTTAGAGTAGGGGTATGTGGGTGGTGGGTTTTAATGTTGGGGGGGTTGTATTTTTTTTACAGGCAAAAGAGCTGATTACTTTGAGGCATGCCCCGCAAAAAGCCCTTTTAAGGGCTGGTAAAAGAGCTGATTAATTTGTAATGTAGAATAGGGTAGGGACTTTTATTATTATTATTATTTTTTTTATTTTTTTATTAGGGGGCTTAGATTAGGTGTAATTAGTTTACATTTCTTGTAATATTTTTTTATTTTATGTAATTTAGTGGGGGTTTTTTGTAATTTAGTTTAGTTTATTTAATTGTATTTAATTGTAGTGGTTAGGTAGTTAATTTATTTAATTAATTTAATGATAGTGTAGTGTTAGGTTTAATTGTAACTTAGGTTAGGATTTAATTTTACAGGTAATTTTGTAATTATTTTAACTAGGTAGCTATTGTACCTAGTTAAAATAAATACAAAGTTGCCTGTAAAATAAATATAAATCATAAAATAGCTACAATATAATTATTCGGTATATTGTAGCTATATTAGGGTTTATTTTACAGGTAAGTATTTAGTTTTAAATAGGAAGACTTTAGTTTATAAGAGTTAATTTATTTTGTTAGATTAAAATTATATTTAATTTAAGGGGGTGTTAGGGTTAGGGTTAGACTTAGCTTTAGGGGTTAATACATTTATTATAGTAGCGGCGAGGTCCAGTCGGCAGATTAGGGGTTAATACTTGAAGTTAGGTGGCGGCGACGTTGGGGGGGGGCAGATTAGGGGTTAATAAATATAATGTAGCGGTCGGCGATGTTGAGGGCAGCAGATTAGGGGTTCATAAGTATAATGTAGGTTGCGGCGGTGTACAGAGCGGCAGATTAGGGGTTAATAGTATAATGCAGGTGTCAGTGATAGCGGGGTCGGCAGATTAGGGGTTAATAAGTGTAAGGTTAGGGGTGTTTAGACTCGGGGTTCATGTTAGGGTGTTAGGTGCAGACTTAGAAAGTGTTTCCCCATAGGAAACAATGGGGCTGCGTTAGGAGCTGAACGCTGCTTTTTTGCAGGTGTTAGGTTTTTTTTCAGCCCAAACTGCCCCATTGTTTCCTATGGGGGAATCGTGCAAGAGCACGTTTTGCCAGCTTCCCGCTACCGTAAGCAACGCTGGTATTGAGGGTTGAAGTGGCGGTTAATTCGGCTCAACGCTCCCTTTTTGGAGCCTAACGCAGCCCTTCAGACAAATCTCAATACCAGTGTTGTTTGGAAGCAGAGGTAGGAAAAAAAGCAGCTTTAGCTACGCGGGTCTTTACTGACAAAACTCTAAATCTAGCCGAAAGTTACCTGTCAAATAAAACCTAACCTGAGTTACACTAACACCTAACATTAAACTAAAATTAAATAAATTAAATTAAAAAAATACATTTATCTGAATTACAAAAAATAATAAACACTAAATTACACAAAATAAAAAATGAAATTATCAAAAATCAAAACTAATTACTCCTAATCTAATAGCCCTATCAAAATAAAAAAGCCCCCCTAAAATAATAAAACCTCTAGCCAACACTAAACTGCCAATAACTCTTAAAAGGGCCTTTAGCGGGGCATTGCCCCAAAGAAATCAGCTCTTTTACCTGTAAAAAAAAATACAAACACCCCCAAAATTAAAACCCAGCACCCACACAACCAACCACCCCAAATAAAAACCTACCTAAAAAAACCTAAGCTCCCCATTGCCCTAAAAAGGGCATTTGGATGGGCATTGACCTTAAAAGGGCATTTAGCTCTTTTACGGTGCCCAAAGTCCCTAATCTAAAAATAAAACCCACCCAATAAACCCTTAAAAAAACCTAACACTAAACCCTGAAGATCCACTTGCAGTTTTTGAAGACCGGACATCCATCCTCATCCAGCCGGGAGAAGTCTTCATCCAAGCGGCAAGAAGCCCTCAATAACGCCAGGAGAAGTCTTCATCCAAGCGGCAAGAAGTCATCCTCCAGGAGGGCAAAAGTCTTCATCCAGACGGCATCTTCTATCTTCATCCTTCCGACGCGGAGCGGCTCCATCTTCAAGACATCCGTCGCGGAGCATCCTCTTCATACGGTGCCAGCAGTACAATTACTGCTAATGTAGTATAGTGTAGTGTAGTATAGTGTCGGGGACATTGGGCGCAGCAGATTAGGGGTTAATAAGTGAATGTAGGTGTCGACGACATTGGGGGCAGCAGATTAGAAGTTAGTAATATTTAACTTGTGTTTACGATGCTGGAGTGCAGCGGTTTAGGGGCTGATATGTTTATTATAGTGGCGACGATGTCCGGAGCTGCAGATTAGGGGTTAATAATTTTATTTTAGTGTTGCAATGCGGGAGGACCTCGGTTTAGGGGTTAATAGGTAGTTTATGGGTGTTAGTGTACTTTGTAACACTTAAGTTATGAGTTTTATAGTACAGCTTTGTAACGTAAAACTCATAACTACTGACTTTCAGGTGATTGTACAGATCTTGTATTTATAGGCTGTACCACTCACTTTTTGGCCGGAAGGCAAACTTGTAATACCGTTGCTATGGAAGTCCAATTGAAAAAGGACTTTTTGAAATGTGCGGTAGTTACGTTGCGTGACGGCTAAAGAATTATGCGGTAGAGCTGTACCTACAAGCAGCGGTATTGAAGAAGCAGCGTTATGAAGCTTTTTCACTCATAACGCAAAACTTGTAATCTAGCTGAAAGTATATATTTACTTCCCACCAAAATACAAACATTTAAATACAAATGATGTCCTTCATGTTCACAGTGCCGTCCAACAATTTATTGGACAAATCAATAGTCAAGCCCACTGCACAGCAAAGACCCAAATGTGATGAGATTAAATTAAAGAGTCCAGACACTCAAGTGTAATACAACATGCTCCGGTATTAAGACTCTATGCTATATCAAGCATCTTTTCATAAAATAATTTTAAAGTATCAGTATACGTATGCTTCTACTATATAAAGCAACAAAGAAACTTTAGAGGTAGTTTCCACAGAACCACTTCCCTCAGCTCCATGTACAGGGAAACTCACTTGTCCTGAATTGTTAACATTTAGGGTATCCATTTAGGCACCTAAAACCATTCCTTCCTGCTGCAGATCAGGATCATACACCTCCACTTCTGCATGCTAGTTTGACATGAAGTTAGTTGGCAGTAAAGTGAAAATCAAAAATACCAGCATTATGTGTTTCACCCTCCTCCTTGGGAGATGGACAAAAGGCTTTAAAATATGTAATGCTGATACTGTTTGATTTTGAAGGGATGATAACCTAGTGAGGATTCAGGAATGGTGAGTTACCTTGTACTTTATAGGGAAGAAGATGCCGTCTGGATGAAGACTTCTGCCCGTCTGGATTTATTTGATAAATTGATTTATTTTTTTATTTTTAGTGCAGCTTTTGGTCATTCTTTAGTCTCTAAATATTTGCTTACATAAGGCTAGAAGTTAAAGCTAAATTATCATACCCGCAAACAGGCAAATTTGTCCGTTTGCGGGCGCAGGATAATTAACCAGCCATTACAAGTGGCTGTTTATTGCTACCGAGACCTTGAGGTAGCAATTAGCACTTATATAATTAACCAGAGATCAGATCTTTGGTTCATTTTATATATGTCCACAAAATACCCACAAAATCAAGTGTGATATATTTGATTAAAAATTAAAGATAGTAGCATCTTTTTTTTTTAATAAAATAACTGCAAAAAGTCATTTTGGGGTCTAAATGAGCAGGTGGGGGGTGTTACTTTGTGGTCTATGGGAAATATGTGTTCCTGTGTAATCATATATGTATCTGCCTATATACATATATATTTATTTGTTAATATGTGTGTATACATTTATACTTTAAGTATATAAGCATATACATATATATTTATATTTGCTGCCATTGCTGCACTACTTACCCCCTTTTCTGCTCTTAGGTTCTGATGCGGTCTCTGACAGCATCAAAACGAGGCTCCCACTAGAGCCTATGGAAAAACGCTCTCATGAGCGCAATGCTTCACAGCAATGTGAACGCGAGCTTTCGTTCGCATTGCTGACAACTTGTAATACCATTAGCATGCGCTGGAATTACACAATAGAGTGCAAATATCGGTTTTACGAAAACGATATTTAGCGCACCACTTGTAATCTGGCCATTATTCTTTTATAAATGTATAGTAAATGTGTAATATATTATTGTAACTGATGACACCAAATTATACTAATTATTGATGAAAATGTGTTCACTCCTTATATGTGTGTAATTTTTGCCAGCATTATATTTTAATGTATTTGTTTCTTTTGCAAATCTGGGACCCTGCATAGCAAGATAAACAGCTCTCAAGCTAAAATTTCTCTTTTTTTGGTCAATGAATGAAAAACTTAAAAAAAATTGAGCAAACATGTCTACCAAATATACAAACTAACAAAATGAGGCACCTCATAGAGTAAAACATCCCAACAGATTAAAACATATACATAGAGACAAAGGGCAACCAACAGTTAGCAAAGCACAACTTGTAGTGCTCATGTGGCATGCTGGGATGTATCAACCCCCCAGCTGGATGACACCCTCTCGCTCTCTGCCTTTGTCAAAAGCGCTGGTAGCAAAATAACTCAGCTTGAGTGGTAACAGGCAATGGTCGTATACAATGGGTGTATACAATGTATTGCTCTGTGTATAAAAGAAACAACAAACACCATACAAGCCCTCCATAGCCAAAAAGGATAAGTTCTGTGTTACAGAAGGTCAACTAATAAATACTGCAAGAGTTGGGATAAAAATAAAAATATTCCTAAGTATAAAATTAATTTATCAAAAATAGCAATGCGTTTCTCAGCACATGTGTGCAGTTTCTTTAGGCTATAATATTAAAATATGCCTAGATTATGAGTTTTGCGTTAGAGGCTGTGCGGTGCTAACGAGCAGTTTATGCTCACCGCTCACTTACAGACAACGCTGGTATTACGGGTCTTTACAAACCCGGTGTTAGCCGCAAAAAAGTGAGCGTAGAGCAAAATTTAGCTCCACATCTCACCTCAATACCAGCGCTGCTTACGTTAGCGGTGAGCTGGTAAAACGTGCTTGTGCACAATTTCCCCATAGGAATCAATGGGGGAGAGCCGGCTGAAAAAAAAACTAACACCTGCAAAAAAGCAGCGTAAAGCTCCTAACGCAGCCCCATTGATTCCTATGGGGAAAAACATTTTATGTCTACACCTTACACCCTAACATGAACCAGGAGTCTAAACACCCCTAATCTTACATTTATTAACCCCTAATCTGCCACCCCCGACATCGCCGACACCTGCATTATATTATTAACCCCTAATCTTCCGCTTCGGACACCGCCGCCACCTACATTATACTTATGGACCCCTAATCTGCCGCCCCCAACATCGCCGACACCTACATTTTATTTATTAACCCCTAATCTGCCGCCCCCTATGTCGCCGCCACTATAATAAAGTTATTAACCCCTAAACCTAAGTCTAACCCTAACCCTAACACCCCCTAAATTAAATATAATTTAAATAAATCTAAATAAAATTACTACACTTAAATAAATAATTCCTATTTAAAAGTAAATACTTACCTATAAAATAAACCATAAGCTAGCTACAATTTAACTAATAGTTACATTGTAGCTAGCTTAGGGTATATTTTTATTTTACAGGCAACTTTGTATTTATTTTAACTAGGTACAATAGTTATTAAATAGTTATTAACTATTTAATAACTACCTAGTTAAAATAATGACACATTTACCTGTAAAATAAAACCTAACCTAAGTTACAATTACACCTAACACTACACTATAATTAAATTAAATACAATTAATTACAATTAAATAAAATTATACAAAAAAAACAAACACTAAATTACAGAAAATAATAAAGAAATTACAAGATTTTTAAACTAATTACACCTACTCTAATCCACCTAACAAAATAAAAAAGCCCCCCCAAAATAAAAAAAGCCCTACCCTACACTAAATTACAAATAGCCCTTAAAAGTACCTTTTGTGGGGCATTGCCCCAAAGTAATCAGCTCTTTTACCTGTAAAAAAAAAGTACAAATACCCACCCAACATTAAAACCCACCACCCACACAACCAACCCTACTCTAAAACCCACCCAATCCCCCTTAAAACTAACCCCTTGAAGATCACCCTACTGTGAGAAGTCTTCACCCAACTGGGCAGAAGTGGTCCTCCAGACGGGCAGAAGTGGTTCTCCAGACGGGCAGAAGTCTTCATTCAGACGGCATCTTCTATTTTCATACATCCGGCGAGGAGCGGGTCCATTTTCTAAACATATACGATGCAGAGCATCCTCTTCAAACGACAGCCGACGACTGAATGAAGGTTCCTTTAAATGATGTCATCCAAGATGATGTCCCTTCAATTCCGATTGGCTGATAGAATTCTATCAGCCAATCGGAATTAAGGTAGAAAAAATCCTATTGGCTGATGCAATCAGCCAATAGGATTGAACTTCAATCCTATTGGCTGTTCCAATCAGCCAATAGAATGCCAGTTCAATCCTATTGGCTGATTGCATCAGCAAATAGGATTTTTTCTACCTTAATTCCGATTGGCTGATAGAATTCTATCAGCGAATCGGAATTGAAGGGACACCATCTTGGATGACGTCATTTAAAGGAACCTTCATTCAGTCGTCGGCCGTCGTTTGAAGAGGATGCTCCGCATCGGATGTCTTGAAGATGGACCCGCTCCGCGCTGGATGGATGAAGATAGAAGATGCCGTCTGGGTGAAGACTTCTGCCCGTCTGGAGGACCACTTCTGTCTGGTTGGATGAAGACTTGGGTGATCTTCAAGGGGTTAGTGTTAGTTTTTTTTAAGGGGGATTGGGTGGGTTTTAGAGTAGGGTTGGTTGTGTGGGTGGTGGGTTTTAATGTTGGGGGGTATTTGTACTTTTTTTTTTTTAAAGGTAAAAGAGCTGATTACTTTGGGATAATGCCCCGCAAAAGGCCCTTTTAAGTGCTATTTGTAATTTAATGTAGGGTAGGGCTTTTTTTATTTTTGGGAGCTTTTTTATTTTGTTATGGGGATTAGAGTAGTTATAATTAGTTTAAAAATCTTGTAATTTCTTTTTTATTTTCTGTTATTTAGTGGGGGGGTTTCATACTTTCGATAATTTTATTTTATTGTAATTAATTGTATTTAATTTAGGTAATTCATTTAATTATAGTGTAGTGTTAGGTGTAATTGTAACTTAGGTTAGGTTTTATTTTACAGGTAAATTTGTCTTTATTTTAACTAGGTAGTTATTAAATAGTTAAAAACTATTTAATAACTATTGTACCTAGTTAAAATAAATACAAAGTTGCCTGTAAAATAAAAATAAACCCTAAGCTAGCTACAATGTAACTATTAGTTATATTGTAGCTATCTTATGGTTTATTTTATAGGTAAGTATTTAGTTTTAAATAGGAATTATTTAGTTAATTGTAGTATTTAGATTTATTAAAATTATATTTAATTTAGGGTGTGTTAGGGTTAGACTTAGGTTTAGGGGTTAATAACTTTATTATAGGGGCGGCGACGTTGGGGGCGGCATATTAGGGCTTAATAAATGTAGGTAGGTGGTGGCGATGTTAGGGATGGCAGATTAGGGGTAATAATATTTAACTAGTGTTTGCGATGCGGGAGTGTGGCGGTTTAGGGGTTAATATGTTTATTTTAGTGGCAGCGATGTCCGGTTCGGCAGATTAGGGGTTAAAATTTTTATTTTAGTGTTTGCGATGTGGGAGGGCCTCGGTTTAGGGGTTAATAGGTAGTTTATGGGTGTTAGTGTACTTTTTAGCACTTTAGTTAAGAGTTTTATGCTACGGCGTTGTAGTGTAAAACTCTTAACTACTGACTTTAAAATGCAGTACCAGGCTTAACAGGAGAGGGTCTACCACTCACTTTTGGTCAGACTCGTACTGGCGCCATGCAAGTCCCATTGAAAATATAGGATGCACAATTGATGTAAGTGCATTTGCGGTATTTCTGAGTCTGGCCAAAAAAGTGAGCAGTACACCTGTACCTGCAAGACTCGTAATACCAGCGGGCGTTAAAAAGCAGCGTTAGGACCTCTTAAAGCTGCTTTTTAAGGCTAAAGCACAACTCGTAATCTAGGCCATAGTGAACAATGTGCAAACATATACTATTAGGATCACCCCCCTGATCAAAACGTTAAAAACAGTTGAGCCTGAAATTTACCTAACATAAAAAACTAAAAGCATATTGAAAACTGAGGAATATTGGCATACAAACATAGCTAGCATTATCTGAAAAGAAAAATTCAAAAAATTGTAATGAACAATATAAACAATATATAGACACATATGTTTTGTGTCCACATTTTTGTTTCTGTATATTTTGTGTCTATATTTTAAATGAAATGTGTGCCGTGCATTAATAGGTGGTAAGCAAGATATGTGATGTGTATTTAAACACTGACACTAAAAAAAAGTTCACCTATTAGTTAATAACTCCTTATTTTAAAAAAAGGAAACAGTTAAAAATTCATATAATTTTAATCATCATAAGAATTAACACCTTAGCTGCTGAGCCATTTTTACTCCCTTTGTGCTGGAGCTGTTTTTAAAAAAAAATAAATTATTATTACATTTTTATTGTGGTAGTGTAAGGTAGCTTGTATACTGGAGTGAAATTAAGTGCATGGCCCTCTAGTGGAAAGGAGAACATTAGTTGAAGTTAGGTTAGTGCTACGTTAGCAACTATGTTGCAAAGTTAAGGGTGGGTTTTAGCTTACCATATTTAAGCCCAGGGAGCCAGGGTTCTGCCTCTTTTCCTGGTGACTACAGTCTGGAAGTTTTCCCCGCCTGCCCGTTCCCAACATGTTTCTGTTTTGTGAGGTGGCGGCATCAGGCCGTTAGATGGCTTCCTCCGGTTGCTGGTTAGAAGCAAAGGCAGGGATAGGGTTGATTGGCCTAGTCTTAGTAAGCCCTTAGCCATTAAAGTTTGGAACTCCCGGAGGTAGTTTGCTGTAGGGTTCATTACACCGGTGCCTTAGTGGCAGGAGTATTCCAGTTTATTATAAATTATACAAAGTGTGATTATCTCCTAGTAGCGGGAGGTCACGCCCATTCAATTTCAGAGTACAGAGTCTGGAAGGGTGACAGTCGAGCTAATGGGCAGGGATGGCATCCTCAGGCCGTGCCCTGGGGGTGCCCTGCCCCGCAGGCATGCTGGATGAAGATCCCCAGAACGTCTGTACTCAAGTGTGTGGGTAGGGTCCTGGCAAGGCCCTCACTCCTATTTCCATTTGATACCCCCCTTTCAAGGGGCGTGACCTCTGGCTTCATGGGGTTTAGTTTAGGGCCGTGCTTGCCGCCACCATAGGTTTACGGCTTATGAAGCCAAGTTTGAAAGTTAATATTTGTTATTACAAATAAACACAACCATCATATGGTTTTATACCCAGCTCTTTGTGTGATGTTTTCATTCAAGGGACTAAAGGGGGAATATGTATATGTATATAGGTTTAGATTTAAGTACGTGGTTATTGGTTCAGAATGACAATATGAGGTATCAGCACTTAAAGGAACACTAAACCTAAAAAAAATTCTTTCATGATTCAGATAGAGCATGCAATTTTAAGCAACTTTCTAATTTACTCCTATTATCAATTTTTCTTTGTTCTCTTGCTATCTTTATTTAAAAAGCAGGAATGTGATGCATAGAAGCCGGACCATTTTTGGTTGAGAACCTGGGTTATTATTGCGTATTGGTGGGTAAATGTAATCCTCCAATAAGCAAGCGCTATCCATGATGCTGAACTTAAAATGGGCTGGCTGCTAAGATTTACATTCCTGCTTTTAAAATAAAGATAGCAAGAGAACAAAGAAAATTGATATAGGATTAAATTAGAAAGTTGCTTAAAAGTTCATGCTCTATCTGAATCATGAAATAAAAAAATTGGGTTCAGTGTCCCTTTAAGGTTTTTTCGTCAGACAATACAAATACTAATTGCCATGGCACAGAAGAAGACAATATCATAAACATACCTAAAAACAAAACAATAGCAGCAATACTGAATTGCACGTCATACCATTAAAAGTTAGGCAAGTATAACTATAATCTCTATTTTAAATTTTAAGGTCCTCCTATGTTAACAAGAGTCCACTCTTGGACCTATGTATAATACCAAAATTTGACGGAGGAAGACTAGCAAGCTTGAGAAAATTATGAATAATGGATCATTATCTAGAATCAGCTGGGAATAAAGTCATAGTAAAAAAATATAAAATAATGAAAAGCCTCTGAGTACTAAATAGCATGTTAAAAAGCTGAAAAGGAGTATTCTCAACTAACTATGAATACAAAGGTGCCATGCTACCTTAGGTACAGACACCATAACAGCAATGATAAATAAAGTATAGTCAGTGCTTAAAATATCAATTATAGGAAACAAAATACAAAGAGGCACTGACACAACTCCCTGCAAAATAAGTAAACATATATATATATATACACAGTGGATATAAAAAGTCTACACACCCCTGTTAAAATGTCAGGTTTCTGTGATGTAAAAAAAATGAGACAAAGATAAATCATTTCAGAACTTTTTCCACCTTTAATGTGACCTATAAACTGTACAACTGAATTGAAAAACAAACTGAAATCTTTTAGGTAAAGGGAAATAAAAATAAAAAAATAAAATAATATGGTTGCATAAGTGTGAACACCCTTTTATAACTGGGGATGTAGCTGTGTTCAGAATTAAGCAATCACATTCAAAATCATGTTAAATAGGAGTCAGTACACACCTGTCATCATTTAAAGTGCCTCTTATTAACCCCAAATAAAGTTCAGCTGTTCTTGTAGGTCTTTCCTGAAATTTTGTTAGTCGCATCCTACAGCAAATGCCATGGTCCGCAGAGAGCTTCTAAAGCATCAGAGGGATCTCATTGTTAAAAGGTATCAGTCAGGAGAAGGGTACAAAAGAATTTCCAAGGCATTAGATATACCATGGAACACAGTGAAGACAGTCATCATCAAGTGAAGAAAATATGGTGCAACAGTGACATTACCAAGAACTGGATGTCCCTCCAAAATTGATGAAAAGACGTGAAGAAAACTGGTCTGGGAGGCTGCCAAGAGGCCTACAGCAACATTAAAGGAGCTACAGGAATATCTGTTAAGTACTGGCTGTATGGTACATGTGACAACAATCGCCCGTATTCTTCATATGTCTGGGCTATGGGGTAGAGTGGCAAGACGGAAGCCTTTTCTTACAAAAAAAACCATTGAAGCCCGGCTAAATTTTGCAAAAACACATCAGAAGTTTTCCAAAAGCATGTTGCAAAAGGTGTTCTGGTCTGATGAAACCAAAGTTGAACTTTTTGGCCATAATTCCAAAAGATATGTTTGGTGCAAAAACAACACTGCATATTACCAAAAGAACACCATACCCACAGTGAAGCATGGTGGTGTCAGCATCATGCTTTGGGGCTGTTTTTCTTCAGCTGGAACTGGGGCCTTAGTCAAGGTAGAGGGAATAATGAACAGTTTCAAATACCAGACAATTTTGGCCAAAACCTTCAGGCTTCTGCTAGAAAGCTGAACATAAAGAGGAACTTCATCTTTCAGCATGACAACGACCCAAAGCATACATCGAAATCAACAAAGGAATGGCTTCACCAGAAGAAGATTAAAGTTTTGGGATGGCCAGCCAGAGCCCAGGCCTGAATCCAGTTCAAAATCTGTGGGGTGATCTGAAGAGGGCTGTGCACAGGAGATGCCCTCACATTCTGACAGATTTAGAGTATTTTTGCAAAGAAGAGTGGGCAAATCTTGCCAAGTCAAGATGTGCCATGCTGAAAAAAAATCATACCCAAAAGACTGAGTGCTGTAATAAAATCAAAAGGTGCTTCAATAAAGTATTAGTTTAAGGGTGTTCACACTTATGCAACCATATTATTTTAGTTTTTTTATTTTTATTTCCCTTTACCTAAAATATTTCAGTTTGTTTTTCAATTGAGTTGTATAGTTTATAGGTCACATTAATGGTGGAAAAAGTTCTGAAATTATTTATCTTTGTCTCATTTTTTTAAATCACAGAAACCTGACATTTTAACAGGGGTGTTTAGACTTTTTATATCCACTGTATATACATATATATGTAACCATAAACATAGAATCACTACTTCCGCATAAGCCTTAAAGTGAAGGTAAACTTTGATTAATGAAAGCCTGTTTTTTAAAAATACTATTAAAAACAGGGGCACTTTCTTTCATCAAAGTTTAGAAAGCAACCGTTTTGATTAACAACTTACCTTTGTTCTTTTTCACAGCCAGAACAACTTTCCCCACCCGGAGATCCTCTCTTCACACATCATCAATGACTACCCCAGCTTCCTCCAATCACGGCATGGCCTCAGGCAATGACTACCCTGGGGGGAAAGCCGTGATTGGATGAAGCTGGATTAGTCATTGATGATGTGTGAAGAGAGGATCTCAGGGTGGGGGAAGCTGCTCTGGCTGTGAAAAGAACAAAGGTTAGTTTTTAATCAAAACAGCTGCTTTGTAAACTTTGATGAGTGAAAGTGCCCCTGTTTTTAATAGTATTTTTAAAAAAATGGGTTATCATTCATCAAAGTTTTACCTTCACTTTAACTGCAGAAATTATGTAAAGGCACTTTTCAGTGCTGCTTTTATCTAACACCCCACAAGTGCAAACTTGAAAACCCCAAAATGCTACTTTAAAAAAAAAAAAAAAAAAGAACTATAATTCCCAAATGAGAGCATGTGGGGCACTTTTAGAAAATTAACCAGAGATCTGATCTCTGGTTAATTTTCTGAGCACTAATTGCTACTGGGAGCTTGCGATAGTAATAACCAGCCACTTGTAATGGCTGGTTATTTATCGCACACCTGCAAGCGGGCAAATTTGCCCATTTGCGGGCGCGTGATAATTTAGCGCTCCACTTGTAATCTAGCCCTTAATATATTATATTAGCCAGGGGGCTATGCACAGGTGAGTCTAGAACCCAGTCTGGAACCATATGAGTGTAGTCTAGGCAATAAATGTGTGCACTTATATTCCTATGTAGTAAGAATTTTAAAATTTTGAAGGATCAACAGAATAGATATGTGGTTTAAAGCCACAATAAAAATTGTGTCTATGTGACATGCACCATAATAACATCCTTAGCTAGCAATTAACAAAGCACTTTGAGCATCTCAATCAATATTAAAAGATAATGCTAATGCAAATAAAGATAAATATATTACTGTCTAAAGCTATAGTAAATTGACACAGATGTCTTGATATTTACTATAGATAAAACACTCACTATATGAACACAAATAGCTCAAACAGGGCATTAATTAAAAGGACAATACAGACATATATACTCATTGCCAGATAATCATTCCAATTTTAATCTTCATCTTATCCAGTCTATAGGTATGATCACTGCCAGGACTAGACTGATTTAGCCAATTCCAGTTTTCAGCCTAAGCATTGTGGAATTTCTCTACAAGAACCAGTCTCCTCTGATATTGCTTGCAGCACTAGAATTCAAGCTCCAGGTCCTGGATCTCAGTCTCCAAAGTCTCTAAATATTGCAAGCCAGTTCAAGGTAAGATCCAGGGACAGAAACTGTGCCGGTGGTAGCTTATTCAGACAGGAGACTTGTGTGATCCCTGTACAAGTAGTGAAATTTGTAAACAAGGATGAAATGTCCACAACTTTTACAACCTGATGTGGGGCTTTCTCAAATACCTTCCAGGGTCTAAATCCAGCATGTTGAGCCGGACAGATAGCTCAGCACTTTGGCTGAGCTCTGTAGCAACCCAAGGGTTGCAGGTTCGATCCCCGGCGAGGTCCACTCAGCCTTTCATCCTTCCAAGGTCGATAAAATGAGCAGCACCTTGAGACCCTTACGGGTAATTAGCCGTACTTTACAAGTACCCAATGCATACAACCATGCAGATAATAGAGTTTATTTGTATTTTTCTTTCTGCCCGTATTGCATGTGTTGAAGGGGTTCAGTGCTGAAGACATTCATCCATTGCTATCTCCAACTTAGATGGATCTCTTAAAGGCCAAGCAATATTTTGCTGCTCATCAGCAAAGCAGTTCCAGTGGTAAGTTTGCTGAGTAGTGACCCATGTAGCCACATTTGACATTGAGAGTTTCATGACAATTAGATGCAGTTGCTGTTCTAACTCACTAAATTGCCATTGCAGGAGGCTCTGTACTGCTTCTTCCTACCAATCGATTGCTTCCATAATTACTGCAGAGGGCAGTCCAACCCTGTCTCTAAACAAAAGAATAGTAAAATTGGGTTCCACGTATTTTACAGATACCTTAGAAATCATGAGTCTATGTATTGCAAAATTTTACTTCACTGCTTACCGAGGAAAACTCATGAGGGTTGTAATAGTTGTTAGAGGCCCTGCTATGATGGGAGGTAATGGGTTCCAATGCTCCGTAATACAGGGGTCTCAGAAATTAAATAATTTTCCCTAAAGCAGCCATTACAAGTTTCCGTAGCGCCACAAAAATCCCCATCCACGCTCAATTCCATAACTGTCTCCCAGACCAGTAGTTATTGATATATAACTACCATAAACATTCAATAATCACTTCAAAAATATTTTACAAAGTACACTTACACTCATACAAACACTGTACAATTTTTATTTAAAAATATATATATATATATAACAGATAAAAGATACAAGATCTCGGGTGATAAAAAAAAAAATGCACACAAACCCATTTTACATTGACTTACATAAACATACATGAACTTACTCTCATTTAGCTACATCTACGTACAAATACCATCACATACAGTATATACAAAAATCGATACATACAAACAATATACAGCACATTACATACACAAAACATTTTTTAAATATGAAATTAACACGATTTTTGTACTTTTTCTCAGAATAACATGACATCATTCACTTTACGCTCAACAGAAGTGTTGGATGTTTTTTTTTCTTTCAATTTCCAGCCTCCATTGACGTCTATGGGGAATACGTGCTCTGTAGCACTTGCAATATTTTTCTCTTTTAAAACTTGCAATGGCAGCATTATAATTGTGGCGCTAATTCATTCATTCTTGCATTGGTCCCGCAATGACAATTAGATCAAGAAATATACTATTTGCCACTTGAGTTACAGTATGTGTTTTACATGTGTGAACATCACTACAACATCAAAATCTTTTATGAAATTACATTACATCAACTATAAATCACGATTAATTCTATCATCACCAATACGAAATCTGTTTCAAGAATTAACATGTATTTAAACGGACATAAAAAATACATTTTAAGATTTCATTATTCAGAAACAGTAGGCAATTTTAAACACTTGTCTCATTTAAGTCTATTATAGCATTTCATTTATTATCTTCATATGCTTTGATGAACAGCATATCTAGATAGGCTCACTAGATGATGATTGATGGCTGCACATAGATATCTTTTGTCATTGCCTCACACATGTGCATTGCTATTTATTCAACAAACGATATATAAACAATGAACACATTGACATCATACAAGTACAGGAATCTCTCTCTGAATCATAAAAGAGAAATTATGGCCTTAGTGTCCCTTTAACATCACAATTTACTCATAATATACCATTTGGAATTCCGTAGAATAATAAGATATCCTTAGAAAATATTATAGTTGTCGCTTTTTTGGAAGGAACAACAATAAATGAACAGATGTGGGAGAGAATCACAATACATAAATATATGTACATAACATGCATCACACAACAACAAAACACACATTTATCTTTTTAATCATCACACAATAAGAATATTGCAGACTACAACAACAGAACAAAGATTTGCAAACAAGACAGCCATGTTGCTAATATGATGACATCATTCTAAGCTTCAACCATACAGATTCCAGCATTAGGACTGTACTGCCCCTTTCATCAGTTTTTCACTCAATATTACATATATGTAGACAAGAGGTTGGAAGATCTTCATTATTATAGCAATTTCAATGGCACACATAAAATATTGAGATCTCGCCAATCACTTATATATAGAATATTATAGATGTCAGCCGTTACTTTATCGTTTTGCAACAATATTGCAGCAACATTGATCAATTAGATTCTATGCCATGTCTATGCACAAATTATACACAAGTATGCACTTTCACTCATGTTAGCGTGGAAGTGTGTTTTTTTACTATAACATTGCGTTTACTAAGTATTTGTTCCGCATATGAACAAACATTACAAAGACGGTTTTATACTTTAACACTTTCACATTACGATTTATTGGGGAAAAACAAAATTTCATCAAACACAATAAAAAAAACGCCCACTTTGAAAGCAGTTGAGCCGCTCACATACAATCAAGTGTATACACTCAGCAATCATTACAAACATGCTACCATTGGACATTTTCCACTATAAATCACCCAAACACCGTGGCCAAAGTGTCCCTTGTGATCGGCATTGTATCAAATCGCTTTTGTGTGTTTGCATACCTTGTTACTCCTTGTGTGTTTGCTCTGCTGTTTGGCTTTGTGCTGCTTGGCTTTGCAAATATGGAAAACCCCCAGTTACAGTGTGTAGGTGCTGTTGGAAAAATTTTCTCCAACAAAATCAGGCGGGCTCAGCGTCTCCAAGAGAGGCGTAGGGAACGTCTGATTAGGGGTCCTCGCGTTTACAGGGTGAGACTCACCTTGGAGAACATGAGTGACTTCAAGGTTTTCAACAAGTCACTCATGTGTAAGTAACAAGGCTCAATTGACAGCAGCTCATGAGCCTTTATGATGTACTTAAATCTTACCTGGAGCCACGCAAATGTATGCAGACTGTAATCCCTGGCTAAATTTGAGAGATGAGCAATGGCACCACTCTTGTTACTTTTAAGGGAACACTACATTTAAATGTATGGAAAATAAACCAATATATAGTTATACTATGTACTTGTGTATAGGTGCTGAGTATCAGAGAGAAACATATACATGAACAATTCCAGCAAGAGAACTGGACAAGATACTAACCTGGAAAAGCACTCTACCCTCATACGTATGGGCTTAGTGTATATAGGTTTTAAAATATATCAACTTTATTAGTTGTTTTTGTTTTTTTAAAGAGTTACACAATAAAAACAGTTGCAGCGGGGGCATGGACAATCATCCATCATGGCAGACGGCAAATTCTGAAGCTCTGCTAAGACCGCAGACTATCTGTTAGATATCCATGCATAACCCATGCATCCAAGCTGTTAAACCTCAGAATTGCAATCAAGATACCTCATGGAGTAAATGGATAACCTTTTCTAAGCACTATACTCAACAGAAAGTGTCAAACTAATTTGTTAAGAGCAGACGAGCTGGCCCAACATCTATCCCCTCCTCCCCCCTGGTCGTTCCTGGGAACACATCTAGAAATGGAAGAGGATCAATGTAAACTGATTAAAGCTCTCCTTGCAAATTTGGAACAACAGATGAACAGCAGGTACTCTGATCTTAAAAAGATTATAAGAGGGGCGGAGCTAGCGCTCAGAGAGAGTGGATGTGCCTGAATTGAGCTCCTAATGTTTTTGTAATTTTAAAAGTTAATTTTGGCCATCCACACTATGGAAACCGTATGAAAAGCGGAACAATATTTGACCTAAAACTACTACCCACATTAAGTTTGAGCTTGCTGCGGGTATGAACTTAAGAATCTGGACCGACCTATGCAACACAGATAAGGCCTAGCAACCTGGTCGCACCGATCCCTCGGAAACTGAGCTTTAGCTACATCAGGTATACGATTGCAGCTTTAATTATTCATGACTATGGAGGAGGATAATACTACCATCTGTGAGATGTTACTGAGACTTACACAAAAGGTGTCCAGGAGGTTCGACGCCTTGCATTCTTTGATCAGAGATTTGCACGAGGAGTCGGCCATCTTTGAACCAGAGACGTGCACCAAGGTGATCAGCCAGAGGAGAGAAGCTCAAATAAGACTGCCTACGGGAGAGAGTGCGCATACTGTTTCGCCATGGAGCGCAAATATAAGTCCTGTATCTCTTGCCTCAGCTTCAGCCATGGAGATGTAGCAGACACCGGGCAAGAGATCAGGGGAGTTAGCAATAGCATTGACAAGGTTGCCAGGTTCAGTGTCTTACATGCGGCAGACCCTCACAAGCTAGCGTTCTGTATGTATTGCTTCAGACCTTTAGAGTACGTCTGTGTTGTTGCACCAGGAAAGTACAGATCCCGGAGAGAATGGTTCAAGTGTGAAGTGTCCGTTGGGTCATTAATAGAGGAAACGGGACTGAGTCTGTTTATTTGGGAGGCAAGCCTCAGGTGCGATTGCCCTAATTTCATGTCACCTTTGGTAGACTTTACCGCATCAGTGCAGCTCCGAGTTGGCGTAATATACCTGAAGGGAGGCCATCTCTTACTTTGGAAATCTAACTCAGTACATCCACAGCACATTACAACAAGCGGATTGCAGGTACAGAAAATTGATGGACAAGACAAATATCATTGCCACTATATTCCAGAGGGTATAGGCTAAATACTGACCTGTAGTATGAAGTCTCTACTTCCCGGCTTGACTCAGGATAATATAATGGACTTTGGCTTAACTTTCAATAAAACACAGAATTCTAAATTAAGCACTACTATATTTTATTAGCTTCCGGTGTGGGAGCCCGACCCGCAGATGACGCTTTTGAGTAGTATGTGGGACTTTGAACATTGCCACGGCTGTGGCTGGGGATATGAGATCCTAGGGATTATCTCCTGTAGGTAGCTGCAGCTAATATAATGCTGCCATGAGAATCATATTGTTTTTATTGCTCTAAATGTGGGGTTATGTGGCATATCAGTGGGTTCCATGAACTATATATATACTCCGGGTAGCAATGTACAGCGTAGGAAGATTATCATAAGGAGTTTTAATACTGATCCCTTAATGTTTTCAGTTAGGTAGTATGCAGATGTAACATAGCATCTTAGTGCTGTATATTGGTAGATTGGAAGCTGTATACCATATTGGTCTTATAACAGTATAGGTCCCGGAATACCTTACTAGTATCCATCTACATGTCAGCAGGGGTTTGAATTGCTAATGTGGTATACACATAACTATATTTTTATGAGGATGTTTTATAATAGATTCTCCTTTGGTTAGGGTTACTTTAGTTATTATACAGTTGTGAACTATACTACTTATACCTCTATATAAAATGCATGTCCTGTACACATATGTTCTAAATGTTATTGTTGAAACCCTGGTTAACAGGCAGTTAGTGAATACCTTGGATAGCAAGTTCCCTATATATACTGACTGGGTTACCTCTTTAACCTTTTTGAGAGTCCTAAATATTACATATAATCAAAGTATTTTAGTTGTGTATTTTAAAAATTAATCTGCAGCTGTACATATAACCTTATAATTTAGGGTATGCATAGAGACGCTAGCACTAATGGCATTGAGATATCCTTGTATATTGCTATCCTTGTCCTTATGTTATTTCACAACTGAGAAGCAGTTACTTGTATTGTTTAATAGGTACATTACTGTTCCTCTTTATTCCAAGCTAAGAAATTTTTATCTTTTTCTTTGTAGTCCATTAGTCTATAGACTATAGACAAATCTTCTTAAGCCACTTATGTATTTCTGGAATGTGTATAATGTGATGATGTCATAGTGATCGTTTTGCATAACATTCTCCTAATTTAGTATCTCAAAATCTAAATGCTGATTTCTGATGGTATCGTATTTGTTAAGTGTTGTAATAGTATTTGTAATAATGTAATAAGTAGTATTTGTAATAATGTTTCCTAATCGCCAATGCAAATGTTTTGTTTGTGTATCAGTGTGCAATTCTTTTTTCATGTTGTTTTGTTCCGTGATGCAGATAACATATTTTCCTAATCCTTGTTTAGTGTAAATGTTGTGTAGTATTTGTTGTAAAGGATTGTGAAAATTGAATGCTTATGTGCTATGTTGTGTGAGCGATTGTTGTTTATACATTTGATATGATTCTTTTTATTGTCCATTATGTTGTATGTGTAATATGACAGAGCAGTATGTAGTTCTCGCGATATCGAGTGTTAGATGAAAAATCAGTCTATTATTCAGTTTGCATTGATCTCTATGGGAGAATCCATTACGCGTCCGTGATTACGCTAGGGAAATAAACGTGATGTGTAACGAGGTTGTTTTCAGACTCGTAATACCTATGTTCTGAAGAGTGCGCAATGAAAATAATGCACACTCTATTTGCGAACAGCCATTACGCCATAACTCGTAATCTAGATGATAGTAAATAGCAGCACGGAAGTCATTATTGCCTAGTTATTTCAAACCTAAACTTTGTTGGCCCACATGTATCGTCTGTTCTCCTTCCCACAACACCATAATTTAATATTTTATATTTATATATATATATTTTTTAAATAATTGATCATTGAAAATCAGATAACATTTATTGTTTTTGGCACTATGAACCATCTTGCAAATTATACAAAAAAAAGGTATAAAAAATATACTTTACAATATATAATACAAATATTAAATACATTTTAAAATTACACAATATTCTGATTACTCAGAGTAGTGGATTAACCCGTTTTGACATTTTATGCATGCTCATACCCCTGTCCAAACTCACTAAGCATAGCAATATATATATATATATATATATATATATATATATATATATATATATATATATATCTCTCAAAAACAAAGTAATCCTATATAGAATGTCACAAAATATAACGTTTTACATTATCCCAATTCTCACATTTATTTAGATTTTTAAAAGTTTTTATTCAGTTTTATTTAGTTCAGAGAAACAGTGATCTAATAGCCCTGACATCAGCAACACACAAACTAAGGCTAGAGGCTACTACCAGGTTATCATTATTACTATGACAATCATATACCTTTAAGGATATGAAGTCCCTTATTTGAAGCATGGGACCTTACTCTTCCAAATCAGGGGTCTTATGGTATATTTCTATGGGGAAAGAGTAATTAAAGCATCTTAAAAAATGCCAGAAACCCCAAAATAGAGCCAATGCTATATGCATTTGTCATTGTTATGACAATCATATGTTAGCGTGACAAACACAAGACCACTCATTTGAAAGAGCAGGATTGCTGTTATCAAATAAGGAGTCTTAAGTATGTCTATGTATTGTGGGGAGAAAATTAGAGCATATGCACCCCCCTTGGTGTAGTTCACTATGCCTATAGTTCTTTCAGGTGATCACTTAGGCCATGGTCATCAGCTGATAGCCACCTGAGCATGTAACACTTTGAAATATGAACCTCTACTTTTTAAAAATAGGGGTCACTTGTCCGACTATGGTGCATATTGTTGTTTGGTACTAGGGCTCCTTTTATTTTCAAGAGCATTATAAAAGGCACCTAGAAAACAGGGGCCCCATACTCATGTAAGATGCAGGTGATTGCTCTTAAAGTGGCAATAACCTGCAGATGCACTTAAAGGTACCGTTTCCCTGAAGGAGGTGCGTCTCTAACAGAGCCCCTATCTCCCCCTATTTTATACTACAGGAACAAGTGACCCCTCTTGTAAAAGGGCAGACACTCATCTTTTATATGGGGGTAACTTGTTCTTCCAATCCCTCATTTGAAAGAGAAGACTCCTCTCTTTCAAATGAGTGGTTTCTTGTGCCTGTAAAATGCAGGTGATCACCAAAAAAGGAGATAACATAAAAAAGCAGGAACAGCACTTAAAATGCATTGAGGGTGGTTGTCACTAGCAGAGCCCATACCCCCTGTTTGTGCTAGAGAGACAAATAACACCTCATTTGCAAGTGCAGACTTGTCACTCTACAACAAACAGGGGGAGTGATAATAGATCAGTTAGAGGACCCCACTCAATCATTTTAAGGTGCACTTTATGTCTGTAGCAGGTAATCACAAATTTTATTGTGATCACCTGCAACTTACAGTGGCATGCAACATCTCTTTTAAAAGAGTAGACTCCCATCTTTCAAATTAGGGGTTTCTTATAATTGTGATAACAGTGAGTTCCCACCCCCTTGTGACATCACCACATGCGCCAGTGGTGACATCACGCTAATTACAAGGAAGAGGAAGTAATGGGAAGGGAGATTGCAGTCTCCTTTCCCATCTCCAGTGCAGGGGGTCTCCAGGATCCGGATTGGAAGGGGGACCCCCAGGATGATTATACATAGTCATCATCCACACTGGTAAGTGGATGTGCATGACGACAATGAGTCGTCATGCTCATAGTAGGGTTAAACATCATAAAAGTTATTGTGTATTAAATGATGACACATTGAAACCAGAGGGACTCAGGGTCTGGAGTTTATAGACACAATAAGTTTTTCTTTGTCTCAGCCGATTAAGGGCTAGATGACAAGTCGAGCACTATTCAGAGCTCTAGTTTAAACTTGGCTAGAAGTACGTATTTATGCGCTCATTGCATTGCACTCATATTACAAGTTGAAAGTAAAAATTGTGCACGCAAGCGAAACCCAACCCACGCTAACCAAATATTCGGCTAGATTTACGGCTAGATTTAGAGTTTGGCGGTAGCCGTCAAAACCAGCGTTAGGGGGTCCTAACGCTGGTTTTTACCGCCCGCTGGTATTTGGAGTCAGTCATTAAAGGGTCTAACGCTCACTTTGCAGCTGCGACTTTTCCATACCGCAGATCCCCCTACACCAATTGCGTATCCTATCTTTTCAATAGGATCTTTCTAACGCCGGTATTTAGAGTCTTGGCTGAAGTGAGCGTTAGAACTCTAACGACAAAACTCCAGCCGGAGAAAAAAAACAGGAGTTAAGAGCTTTTTGGGCTAACGCCGGTTCATAAAGTTCTTAACTACTGTGCTCTAAAGTACACTAACACCCATAAACTACCTATGTACCCCTAAACCGAGGCCCCCCCACATCGCCGCCACTCGATTAAATTTTTTTTACCCCTAATCTGCCGACCGCACACCGCCGCAACCTACATTATCCCTATGTACCCCTAATCTGCTGCCCCTTACATCGCCGACCCCTATATTATATTTATTAACCCCTAATCTGCCCCCTCAACATCGCCGACACCTACCTACAATTATTAACCCCTAATCTGCTGACCGGACCACACCGCTACTATAATAAATGTATTAAACCCTAAATCTAAGTCTTACCCTAACACTAACACCCCCCTAAATTAAATATAATTTAAATCTAACGAAATAAATTAACTCTTATTAAATAAATTATTCCTATTTAAAGCTAAATACTTATCTGTTAAATAAACCCTAATATAGCTAGAATATAAATTATAATTATATTGTAGCTATTTTAGGATTAATATTTATTTTACAGGCAACTTTGTAATTATTTTAACCAGGTACAATAGCTATTAAATAGTTAATAACTATTTAATGGCTACCTAGTTAAAATAATTACAAAATTACCTGGAAAATAAATCCTAACCTAAATTACAATTAAACATAACACTACACTATCAATAAATTAATTAAATAAAATACCTACAATTATCTACAATTAAACCTAACACTACACTATCAATACATTAATTAAATACAATACCTACAAATAAATACAATTAAATAAACTAACTAAAGTACAAAAAATAAAAAAGAACTAAGTTACAAAAAATAAAAAAATATTTACAAACATTAGAAAAATATTACAACAATTTTAAACTAATTAAACCTACTCTAAGCCCCCTAATAAAATAACAAAGCCCCCCAAAATAAAAAAATGCCCTACCCTATTCTAAAATTAAAATAGAAAAGCTCTTTACCTTACCAGCCCTGAACAGGGCCATTTGCGGGGCATGCCCCAAAGAATTCAGCTCTTTTGCCTGGAAAAAAAACATACAATACCCCCCCCAACATTACAACCCACCACCCACATACCCCTAATCTAACCCAAACCCCCCTTAAATAAACCTAACACTAAGCCCCTGAAGATCTTCCTACCTTATCTTCACCACACCGGGTATCAGCAATCCGTCCAGGCTCTGATGTCTTGATCCAAGCCCAAGCGGGGGGCTGAAGACATCCATCCTCCGGCTGAAGTCTTGATCCAAGCGGGCAGAAGAGTCGATCCGGACCGGCAGCGCGGATCCATCCATCTTCCTTTAAGGGACATCATCCAAGATTCTATCAGCCAATCAGAATTAAGGTAGGAAAATTCTGATTGGCTGATGGAATCAGCCAATCAGAATCAAGTTCAATCCGATTGGCTGATCCGATCAGCCAATCAGATTGAGCTCGCATTCTATGGGCTGATCGGAACAGCCAATAGAATGCAAGCTAAATCTGATTGGCTGATCGGATCAGCCAATCGGATTGAACTTGAATCTGATTGGCTGATTCCATCAGCCAATCAGAATTTTCCTACCAGGATTCTATCAGCCAATTGGAATTCAAGGGACGTCATCTTGGATGACGTCCCTTAAAGGAACCGTCATTCGTCTGGAAGTCGTCGGTGAAGATGGATGTTCCGCGTCGGCAGGATGACCATGGATCCGGAAGAAAGAAGATTGAAGATGCCGCTTGATAGAAGACTTCAGCCCGATCATGGACCTCTTCAGCTCCCGCTTGGATGAAGACTTCAGTCGGATCATGGACATCTTCAGCCCCCCGCTTGGGGTTGGATCAAGACATCGGAGGCTCTTCTGGATCGATCGGTGAACCCGGCGTGGTGAAGACAAGATAGGGAGATCTTCAGGGGCTTAGTGTTAGGTTTATTTAAGGGGGGTTTGGGTTAGATTAGGGGTATGTGGGTGGTGGGTTGTAATGTTGGGGGGGGGTATTGTATGTTGTTTTTTTTTACAGGCAAAAGAGCTGAATTATTTTGGGCTTGCCCTGCAAAGGGCCCTTTTCAGGGCTGGTAAGGTAAAAGAGCTTTTCTATTTTAATTTTAGAATAGGGTAGGGCATTTTTTTATTTTGGGGGTCTTTGTTATTTTATTAGGGGGCTTAGAGTAGGTGTAATTAGTTTAAAATTGTTGTAATATTTTTCTAATGTTTGTAAATATTTTTTTATTTTTTGTAACTTAGTTCTTTTTTATTTTTTGTACTTTAGTTAGTTTATTTAATTGTATTTATTTGTAGGTATTTTATTTAATTAATTTATTGATAGTGTAGTGTTAGGTTTAATTGTAGGTATTTTATTTAATTTATTTATTGATAGTGTAGTGTTAGGTTTAATTGTAGGTATTTTATTTAATTAATTTATTGATAGTGTAGTGTTAGGTTTAATTGTATTTAATTGTAGGTATTTTATTTAATTAATTTATTGATAGTGTAGTGTTAGGTTTAATTGTAACTTAGGTTAGGATTTATTTTACAGGTAATTTTGTAATTATTTTAACTATTTTAGCTATTAAATAGTTCTTAACTATTTAATAGCTATTGTACCTGGTTAAAATAAATACAAAGTTACCTGTAAAATAAATATTAATCCTAAAATAGCTACAATATAATTATAATTTATATTGTAGCTATATTAGGATTTATTTTACAGGTAAGTATTTAGCTTTAAATGGGAATAATTTATTTAATAAGAGTTAATTAATTTCGTTAGATTTAAATTATATTTAATTTAGGAGGTGTTAGTGTTAGGGTTAGACTTAGCTTTAGGGGTTAATACATTTATTAGAATAGCGGCGAGATTCGGTCGACAGATTAGGGGTTAATAATTGAAGTTAGGTGTCGGCGATGTTAGGGAAGGCAGATTAGGGGTTAATAAATATAATATAGGGGTCAGCAGTGTTAGGGGCAGCAGATTAGGGGTACATAGCTATAATGTAGGTGGCGGCTCTTTGCGGTCGGCAGATTAGGGGTTAATTATTGTGGGTAGGTGGCGGCGACGTTGTGGGGGGCAGGTTAGGGGTTAATAAATATAATATATATTATATAGTTAGGGGCAGCTGATTAGGGGTACATAGGTATAATGTAGGTTGCGGCGGTTTACGGAGCGGCAGATTAGGGGTTAAAAAAAATATGCAGGGGTCAGCGATAGCGGGGGCGGCAGATTAGGGGTTAATAAGTGTAATGCTAGGGGTGTTTAGACTCGGGGTACATGTTAGAGTGTTAGGTGCAGACATAGGAAACAATGGGGCTGCGTTAGGAGCTGAACGCTACTTTTTTGCAGGTGTTAGGTTTTTTTTCAGCTCAAACTGCCCCAATTTTTTCTATGGTGGAATCGTGCACGAGCACGTTTTTGAAGCTGGCCGCGTCCGTAAGCACCGCTGGTATCGAGAGTTGCAGTGGCGGTAAATATGCTATACACTCCCTTTTTATAGCCTAACGCAGCCCTTCTGTGAACTCTAAATACCAGTGGTATTTAAAAGGTGCGGAAGAAAAAAAGCACGCGTAGCTAACGCACCCATTTGGCCGCAGAACTCTAAATCTAGCCGAATGTGACTGAGGTAAAGTTTTCTTCCCATAAAAGTCAAGCTAACCCAACAAGGGTAGGGCATTTTTTTATTTTGGGGGTCTTTGTTATTTTATTAGGGGGCTTAGAGTAGGTGTAATTAGTTTAAAATTGTTGTAATATTTTTCTAATGTTTGTAAATATTTTTTTATTTTTTGTAACTTAGTTCTTTTTTATTTTTTGTACTTTAGTTATTTTATATAATTGTATTTATTTGTAGGTATTGTATTTAATTAATTTATTGATAGTGTAGTGTTAGGTTTAATTGTAGGTATTTTATTTAATTAATTTATTGATAGTGTAGTGTTAGGTTTAATTGTAGGTATTTTATTTAATTAATTTATTGATAGTGTAGTGTTAGGTTTAATTGTATTTAATTGCAGGTAATTTTTTAATTAATTTATTGATAGTGTAGTGTTAGGTTTAATTGTATTTAATTGTAGGTATTTTATTTAATTAATTTATTGATAGTGTAGTGTTAGGTTTAATTGTAACTTAGGTTAGGATTTATTTTACAGGTAATTTTGTAATTATTTTAACTATTTTAGCTATTAAATAGTTCTTAACTATTTAATAGCTATTGTACCTGGTTAAAATAAATACAAAGTTACCTGTAAAATAAATATTAATCCTAAAATAGCTACAATATAATTATAATTTATATTGTAGCTATATTAGGATTTATTTTACAGGTAAGTATTTAGCTTTAAATGGGAATAATTTATTTAATAAGAGTTAATTAATTTCGTTAGATTTAAATTATATTTAATTTAGGAGGTGTTAGTGTTAGGGTTAGACTTAGCTTTAGGGGTTAATACATTTATTAGAATAGCGGCGAGATTCGGTCGGCAGATTAGGGGTTAATAATTGAAGTTAGGTGTCGGCGATGTTAGGGAGGGCAGATTAGGGGTTAATAAATATAATATAGGGGTCAGCAGTGTTAGGGGCAGCAGATTAGGGGTACATAGCTATAATGTAGGTGGCGGCTCTTTGCGGTCGGCAGATTAGGGGTTAATTATTGTGGGTAGGTGGCGGCGACGTTGTGGGGGGCAGGTTAGGGGTTAATAAATATAATATATATTATATAGTTAGGGGCAGCTGATTAGGGGTACATAGGTATAATGTAGGTTGCGGCGGTTTACGGAGCGGCAGATTAGGGGTTAAAAAAAATATGCAGGGGTCAGCGATAGCGGGGGCGGCAGATTAGGGGTTAATAAGTGTAATGCTAGGGGTGTTTAGACTCGGGGTACATATTAGAGTGTTAGGTGCAGACTTAGGAAGTGTTTCCCCATAGGAAACAATGGGGCTGCGTTAGGAGCTGAACGCTACTTTTTTGCAGGTGTTAGGTTTTTTTTCAGCTCAAACTGCCCCAATTTTTTCTATGGTGGAATCGTGCACAAGCACGTTTTTTAAGCTGGCCGCGTCCGTAAGCACCGCTGGTATCGAGAGTTGCAGTGGCGGTAAATATGCTATACACTCCCTTTTTATAGCCTAACGCAGCCCTTCTGTGAACTCTAAATACCAGTGGTATTTAAAAGGTGCGGGAGAAAAAAAGCACGCGTAGCTAATGCACCCATTTGGCCACAGAACTCTAAATCTAGCCGAATGTGACTGAGGTAAAGTTTTCTTCCCATAAAAGTCAAGCTATCCCGACAAGGGTAGGGCATTTTTTTATTTTGGGGGTCTTTGTTATTTTATTAGGGGGCTTAGAGTAGGTGTAATTAGTTTAAAATTGTTGAAATATTTTTCTAATGTTTGTAAATATTTTTTTATTTTTTGTAACTTAGTTCTTTTTTATTTTTTGTACTTTAGTTAGTTTATATAATTGTATTTATTTGTAGGTATTGTATTTAATTAATTTATTGATAGTGTAGTGTTAGGTTTAATTGTAGGTATTTTATTTAATTAATTTATTGATAGTGTAGTGTTAGGTTTAATTGTAGGTATTTTATTTAATTAATTTATTGATAGTGTAGTGTTAGGTTTAATTGTATTTAATTGCAGGTAATTTTTTAATTAATTTATTGATAGTGTAGTGTTAGGTTTAATTGTATTTAATTGTAGGTATTTTATTTAATTAATTTATTGATAGTGTAGTGTTAGGTTTAATTGTAACTTAGGTTAGGATTTATTTTACAGGTAATTTTGTAATTATTTTAACTATTTTAGCTATTAAATAGTTCTTAACTATTTAATAGCTATTGTACCTGGTTAAAATAAATACAAAGTTACCTGTAAAATAAATATTAATCCTAAAATAGCTACAATATAATTATAATTTATATTGTAGCTATATTAGGATTTATTTTACAGGTAAGTATTTAGCTTTAAATGGGAATAATTTATTTAATAAGAGTTAATTAATTTCGTTAGATTTAAATTATATTTAATTTAGGAGGTGTTAGTGTTAGGGTTAGACTTAGCTTTAGGGGTTAATACATTTATTAGAATAGCGGCGAGATTCGGTCGGCAGATTAGGGGTTAATAATTGAAGTTAGGTGTCGGCGATGTTAGGGAGGGCAGATTAGGGGTTAATAAATATAATATAGGGGTCGGCAGTGTTAGGGGCAGCAGATTAGGGGTACATAGCTATAATGTAGGTGGCGGCTCTTTGCGGTCGGCAGATTAGGGGTTAATTATTGTAGGTAGGTGGCGGCGATGTTGTGGGGGGCAGGTTAGGGGTTAATAAATATAATAAATATTATATAGTTAGGGGCAGCAGATTAGGGGTACATAGGTATAATGTAGGTTGCGGCGGTTTACAGAGCGGCAGATTAGGGGTTAAAAAAATATGCAGGGGTCAGCGATAGCGGGGACGGCAGATTAGGGGTTAATAAGTGTAATGCTAGGGGTGTTTAGACTCGGGGTACATGTTAGAGTGTTAGGTGCAGACTTAGGAAGTGTTTCCCCATAGGAAACAATGGGGCTGCGTTAGGAGCTGAACGCTACTTTTTTGCAGGTGTTAGGTTTTTTTTCAGCTCAAACTGCCCCAATTTTTTCTATGGTGGAATCGTGCACGAGCACGTTTTTGAAGCTGGCCGCGTCCGTAAGCACCGCTGGTATCGAGAGTTGCAGTGGCGGTAAATATGCTATCTGCTCCCTTTTTGGAGCCTAACGCAGCCCTTCTGTGAACTCTAAATACCAGCGGTATTTAAAAGGTGCGGGAGAAAAAAAGCATGCGTAGCTAACGCACCCATTTGGCTGCAGAACTCTAAATCTAGTCGAATGTGACTGAGGTAAAGTTTTCTTCCCATAAAAGTCAAGCTAACCTGACAAGAGTTAAGAATATTTCACATTCCAATGTTCTTCACATACAGAACAATGTAATTTTTATAGTAAATGTGTGTATATTATACCTGTATATCTATTCCTATAGATATATAGGTATAGATATCTATTTTACAATATCAGATATATAGAAATATATATTTAATAATACAAAATAATTTTTTTTCTATGTGAAGAACACAGGAATGAAAAATATGCACACAGTGCATTAGGGTTTGTGCTTTTGGTCAAACGTGGTGTCAGGTGGGAGAGCACAAAAGAGAGGGGGAGAGAGAGAGCGCAAAAGAGAGGGGGGAGAGAGCGCAAAAAGAGAGGGGGAGAGAGAGAGCGCAAAAGAGAGGGGGAGAGAGAGAGCGCAAAAGAGAGGGGGGAGAGAGAGAGCGCAAAAGAGAGGGGGAGAGAGAGAGCGCAAAAGAGGGGGGGAAAGAGAGAGCGCAAAAGAGGGGTGGAAACAGAGAGCGCAAAAGAGAGGGGGAGAGAGAGAGCGCAAAAGAGAGGGGGGAGAGAGCGCAAAAGAGAGGGGGAGAGAGAGAGCGCAAAAGAGAGGGGGAGAGAGAGAGCGCAAAAGAGAGGGGGGGAGAGAGAGAGCGCAAAAGAGAGGGGGAGAGAGAGAGCGCAAAAGAGGGGGGGAAAGAGAGAGCGCAAAAGAAAGGGGAAGAGAGAGCGCAAAAGAGAGGGGGAGAGAGAGCGCAAAAGAGGGGGAAAGAGAGAGAGTGCAAAAGAGAGGGGGAGAGAGAGAGCACAAAAGAGAGGTGGAGAGAGCGCAAAAGAGGGGGGGAGAGAGAGTGTGCAAAAAAGAGGGGAGAGAGTGCAAAAGAGGGGGAGAGAGAGCGCAAAAGAGAGGGGAGAGAGAGCACTCAAAAGAGGGGGAGATAGAGAGCATGCAAAAGAGGGGGAGAGAGCTCAAAAGAGAGGGGGAGAGAGCGCGCAAAAGAGAGGGGGAGAGAGAGCACGCAAAAGAGGGGGGGAGAAAGAGAGCACAAAAGAGAGAGAGGACGCAAAAGAGAGGGGAGAGAGAGAGCATAAAAGAGAGGGGGAGAGAGAGCGCAAAAGAGAGGGGGAGAGAGAGCAAAAGAGAGGGGGAGAGAAATCAAAAGAGAGGGGGAGAGGGAGCAAAAGAGAGGGGGAGAGAGAGCAAAAAAGAGAGGGGGAGCGAGAGAGAGTGCAAAAGAGAGGGGAGAGAGCACAAAAGAGAGGGGGTGAGAGAGCAAAAGAGAGGGGGAGAGAAAGCAAATGAGAGGGGGAGAGAGTGAGAGCAAAAGAGAGGGGGGAGAGAGAGAGCAAAAGAGAGGGGGACCGAGAGAGAGCGCAAAAGAGAGGGTGAGAGAGAGCAAAAGAGAGGGGGAGAGAGAGCAAAAGAGAGGGGGGAGATAGAGAGCAAAAGAGGTGGAGCGAGAGAGCGCAAAAGAGAGGTGGAGCGAGCGCAAAAGAGAGGGGGAGAGAGCGTAAAAGAGAGGGGGAGAGAGCACAAAAGAGAGGGGGAGAGAGCACAAAAGAGAGGGGGAGAGAGAGAGCAAGGAGTGGGACCGCTGTACTGCAAAAAATGGCCTGTGTGAATAGGATTTAGGACTAGTGTATAAATATATATATAAATATTAGTACATAGAGACCTGCACTCCACTTTTCAAATATTGAGTGAACAGCCAACAGGGTGCTATATCAAGAATATAAATAGTCACATAATAAGAAAGCACTCACTGGATAAAAATAAAACAGCTTTTATTGTAGAATCTTAAAGGTTAAAATAAGATCTTCATCCATCGCGGGTCCACCTTCTATCTTCTTGGCGTATCTTATCTACTGTCAAGCCCTGTGAGTGCCCTTCCTTGGAGGTTCTTATATATAAATATATATTTATTTATATATATAGATATATATATATATATATATATATATATATATATATATATATATAAATCCTCCACAAAAGTAGGCACTCACTGGTCTTGTATAAAACATGAAAATTTATTCAATCCATTAAAAGAAGCTTACATATGTAACCTTCTTTTAATGGATTGAATAAATTTTCATGTTTTATACAAGACCAGTGAGTGCCTACTTTTGTGGAGGATTTATATATATATATATATATATATATATATATATGCATCATGGTTGGTAGTGCACCTTGGCAACTGGAATATGTAAGATTGTGCTTTCTCTAAACTTGGATTTTATATATATATATATATATATATATATCCTATTATATAAAAGGCCAAGTGTGTTTGTCTGAAGCTGTCATGTACAGTAGATACAGCACGAGGACAAACACACCTGGCCTTACCTGACAATTAATCAATGCTGTTTGCAAAAAAAGTGGGTGTGGCCAGGTGGGAGCATGGGTGCAGACGTGGCCAGATGGGACCGACATGCCGGGGCGTGGCAGGGGGCGTGGCCTGGCGTGTTCGGCGCAACAGAGAGGGGAGAGATATAGAAAGAGAGGGGTGAGACAAAAAGAGATAGGAAAGAGTTAAAGAGAGGGGAAAGTGCAGAAGAGAGGGGGTAGAGTGAGCAAAAGAGAGGGGAGAGAGACAGAGCAAAAGAGAGGGGAGAGAGACAGAGCAAAAGAGAGGGAGGAGAGGGGGAGAGGGGGGAGAGGAGGGGAGAGAGCAAAAGAGAGGAGGGACAGAGAGGGGGAGAGAGAGAGCAAAAGAGAGGGGAGAGAGAGAGAGGGGGAGAGAGAGAGCAAAAGAGAGGGGGAGAGAGAGGGGGGAGAGAGAGAGCAAAAGAGAGGGGGAGAGAGAGAGCAAAAGAGAGGGGGGGAGAGAGAGAGCAAAAGAGAGGGGGGGAGAGAGAGTGCAAATGAAAGGGGGGAGAGAGAGAGCGCAAAAGAAAGGGGGGGGGGAGAGAGAGCGCAAAAGAGAGGGGGAGAGAGAGGGCAAAAGAGGGGGAGAGAGAGAGCGCAAAAGAGGGGGAGAGAGAGAGTGCAAAAGAAAGGGGGAGAGAGAGAGTGCAAAAGAGAGGGGGAGAGAGAGAGAGCGCAAAAGAGAGGGGGAGAGCGAGAGTGCAAAAGAGAGGGGGAGAGAGAGAGCACAAAAGAGAGGGGGGAGAGAGAGAGCAAAAAAGAGAGGGAGAGAGAGAGAGCGCAAAAGAGGGGGGGAAAGAGAGAGCGCAAAAGAAAGGGGGGGAGAGAGAGCACAAAAGAGGGGGAAAGAGAGAGAGCGCAAAAGAGAGGAGGAGAGAGAGAGCACAAAATAGAGGGGGAGAGAGCGCAAAAGAGAGGGGGAGAGAGAGTGTGCAAAAGAGAGGGGAGAGAGAGCGCAAAAGAGGGGGAGATAGAGCGCAAAAGAGAGGGGGAGAGAGAGCATGCAAAAGAGGGGGAGAGAGAGAGCGTGCAAAAGAGGGGGGAGAGAGAGCTCAAAAGAGAGGGGGAGAGAGCATGCAAAAGAGAGGGGGAGAGAGAGTGCGTAAAAGAGGGGGGGAGAGAGAGAGCGCAAAAGAGAGAGAGGATGCAAAAGAGAGGGGAGAGAGAGAGCGTAAAAGAGAGGGGGAGAGAGAGCGCAAAAGAGAGGGGGAGAGAGAGCAAAAGAGAGGGGGGGAGAGAAAGCAAAAGAGGGGGGGAGAGGGAGCAAAAGAAAGGGGGAGAGAGAGCAAAAAAGAGAGGGGGAGCGAGAGAGAGAGAGAGCAAAAGAGATTGGAAGAGAGCACAAAAGAGAGGGGGAGAGAGAGCAAAAGAGAGGGGGAGAGAGAGCAAATGAGAGGGGGGAGAGAGAGAAAGCAAAAGAGAGGGGGGAGAGAGAGAGCAAAAGAGAAGGGGACCGAGAGAGAGAGCAAAAGAGAGGGGGAGAGAGAGCAAAAGAGAGTGGGAGAGAGAGCAAAAGAGAGGGGGAGAGAGAGAGCAAAAGAGGTAGAGCGAGAGAGCGCAAAAGAGAGGTGGAGCGAGCGCAAAAGAGAGGGGGAGAGAGCGTAAAAGAGAGGGGGAGAGAGCACAAAAGAGAGGGGGAGAGAGCACAAAAGAGAGGGGGAGAGAGAGAGCAAGGGGTGGGACCGCTGTACTGCAAAAAATGGCCCGTGTCAACGGGCTTTTGGACTAGTGTATAAATATATATATAAATATTAGTACATAGAGACCTGCACTCCAATTTTCAAATATTGAGTGAACAGCCAACAGGGTGCTATATCAAGAATATAAATAGTCACATAATAAGATAGCACTCACTGGATAAAAATAAAACAGCTTTTATTGTAGAATCTTAAAGGTTAAAATGGTCCCATGACATTTCAGTGCCAACCAGCACCTTTATCAAATGGATCAGACAGTTCCTACAGGCAGATGACAAAGCCTGACATCTTTGGATGTCAGGCTTTGTCATCTGCCTCAAGGAACTATCTGATCCATTTGATAAAGGATCTGGTTGGCACCGAAACGTCATGGAACTGTTTTAACCTTTAAGATTCTACAATAAAAGCTTTGTTTTATTTTTATCCAGTAAATGCTATCTTATTATGTGACTATATATATATATATATATATATATATATATATATATATATATATACTTATATTCTATGGATTATTCAGAATTTTTTACAGTATCTATTACAATATCCTTTTCATAAAAAAACTAGTGTTAAGAATATTGCTTTGTTCTCAAATTAGTAAGTGAATTCCAATTCCAATTCAAATCATTATACGATATTGGCCATATGGTACATTTTTTCTCCATGGTAATATAATGATTACTAGAGTAGTGTATAAAATAAATTACTGTCTACCAGTTTAAAATGATTTTTTTTTTTTAAATACTAACATCAAAAGAAAAAAAAAATAACAATGTCAAATCTAAAAACACAACAGAATATGGATCCATATTATGTGTAAAAGATAATCCCATAACCCCAGACTGATGAAAAATCTCTTTCCCAAATGAATATAAGGTTTTCAATTTAACGGCCATAGAAAACCAAGTTTGCCCTATACACAAAATCATAAATGCATTTTTGCTCATATAACCCCATATAGAGGTTGGCATAACTAGGTGGAAACCTGTTTCCCATGGCCGTACCCTTGAAGGTAAAACTCATCCTGATACATAAAATAGTTATCTATCTAATAGTTACCAAAATAAAAAATAAATAAAAAACATTTAGTCAAAAGGGTAGTCCAATGAGAAGACAATTATGGATCTTGTTAAAAAAAAAAATTGCATAGCTGCTATACCCTTGGAGTGGGGAATGCTAGAATATAGTACACTAACATCACAAGTTATCCATATGAAATTTGTCTGAAAAAGACCAACTGGAAAATTTATAAAGCAAATCTGAAGTATATTTTTTGTAATAATTCAACCCAGTAACATATTTTTGTAAAAATAAATCAATATAACATAGACTGTCAGTAAGGTTGCCTATACCAGCAACAATTAGATGACCAGGAGGTTTGGTCATATCCTTGAGGATTTTTGGTAAATGGTAGTAAAAAGCCACATTGGATTTTGATGGCATAAGGTAGACTCTCTTTCTTATTGAGTAAATTATCATAAACACCTTATTAAATTAGATCATTAAGTAACTTTGAATATTACAATAGTAGGATAGCAGGATAGATAGTAGGATCCCAAGGTAAGGACCTATAATACTCGCTATAATTAAGGTTGTGATAAACTTCTATTAAGTGAGCTATCATGTAAGACAATGCCACCTCCCTTGTCAGCCTCATGAATAAGGTTGAAATTGAAAAAATGCTTGTCTTTCAGGATAGCTCAGATTAAATTTCCTAATAGATTGTTTGGGTATAGATTCTATTTCTTCTTTAACCATATCTCTAAAAGTGCCAAATATGGTGTAAAATCAGTTTGTTTTTTTTATTTACTATGAAAAACTCCATTAAAAAGATGATCTGTATAGGTAATCAATTAATTTATCTTTGATGGCATCAGATCAGTGGTGACTGGGAAAAGATTTGGATCTTTTAACTTTTGTGTGCAAAATATTTATATAAAGAAAATTTTCTAACATATCTGTTTATATTAGTACAAACAACAGGACAAAAACTTTCTGCGCTAAACAACCCTCAGAAGTAAAACTTTCATAAATATAACAAAGTAACAGCAATAATGAAAAAAAGGAAATAAATAAACCCCTGTGTGAACTAGATTAAAAACACACAGACAATTAGAACAAACGAAGATAAGTTGAAGGACTTCTAAGAATAACAAATACTGACAGCGGTTGTGATAACGTCCATATGAAAGTCTGCATTCAAATATAAAATAACAGAGACATATAAAACACAGTAAAGTCTCTCACCAAAAGATCCAGCCATACGGGTAGCCACAAAGGGCTATGAATTTTTACCCGTCTCAACCAAGCGTGGAGGTAGATGTGGTAGGTCTATGCACGCTGTTATGCTCCGCGTTCCTTGATACAACACAAGGGAGTCGGATGATGACGTCACTTTGTATCGACTACGGAATCCGAGATGTGGCTCTTCTGAAGCTGGGTTCTTCTCCCCTCAGCCAACATGAACATAAAGAAAGGATGGAAACAAAAAGTGCAACCTCGATTCAAGTGGATTGTATTGCAATCTCAGTAGAAAAAAGCACAAGGTAAGTAATACACTTACCAAATACACTGGATAAAAAGGCACGTAAAAATTAAGCAGACAAAACAGGAACAGCAGTGTACACCGGTAACATCCACCACATCCCACCAGGTAGATTCCGGATCCCAATATACACCTTCTGGCCTGTGACAGCTTTAAGTCTACTATGTATGTCAATCATACACAAAATAGTGTGAACACCTCAACGTGTTTCCCCCATCTAACGGACGGGCTTTCTCAAGAGGAAAAATAATTATTGTCTATGCCTATTGTGGGAGCCCTTTATACATGTGTTAATTACTAATCAGGGAAAAATGTGTGTTATCTACCTGAAGACACACCTATTGGACTCTGTCATTGTTCTAAAAGAAACAAATACACCTCTTATATGATGTTAACTAATAGGGGCCGTCAAAGTCTGAAATCAGAGACTAAGTATATAAAACACATCTGTTTTTAGATTCAACACTATAAAAATTAAAATTGCCTATAAATTTATGTAAAAAATAAAAAATGAATTATAAAAATGAAAATCCCTATAAAAAGAATATATATGTATTTATCCATATACATACTGACATCTAAACTAAAACATATACAAAAAAGTGCTAATTTTATTAAATATGTAAAAAATGTTTAAAAAGAGCATCTGATTAAAAGTTATTCTTACCTATGTGTTTATAATCATCACAAAAACTTTGCATTAGCAGAAACTGGTTGGAGACACTACATATGAGCTGCCACATCAATATCTATATTTAACCCTAGTGGAGTGAGGGATTTAATTTTATAGATCCATACTGTTTCTAACTTACGGAATTTTAAAAGTCTATCATGTTCCTTCGGGGATACCCAAACGATCACTTGTATTTTTAGACTACTGGGATCACAGTTGGGGACTTCCATAAAATGCCTGGGTACACTATGCTTATTAATCCTTTCTTTAATATTATAAATGTGTTCATATAATCTTCTTTTTATTTTTATTTTAGTGCGGCCTACATAAAATAGGCCACACCCACACTCTAAAAGGTATACGACAAAAGTTGAATTACAGTTACTTCTAACTTTAATCTCAAATTCTTTAGTTTTTTCAGAATCATGACATTTAGTTGCTTTATTTATGTGTTTACACATCAAGCAATTTAGTTTTCCACATTTTGACGTACTTCTTATACCTGTTAACCAATTCTGTGTTTGTGAAATAGTCTCTTTATGTTCCCATGTGGAGAAACCATCAAAACCCCTATAATCAATCTCAAAAAGGATATCATCATGTAAGGGAACAGAATGCCTATAAGAACTCTGACCATAGGTTTGAACCTCTGAATTGTTATAGTGAACCTCAAACTAAAAATGTCTGGGATAGAACAGAACCAATTCTGTATTTGTGAAATAGTCTCTTTATGTTCATCTTTGCTCTTTAATCTACTTGGAGCCAAGATGTTTTTAAGATTTTTACCTTTCTTGAAAGTAACAGTGGGCTGTTCCCCTATCTGACTACCCAATATAGGATCCGCTTTAAGGATGGACCAATGTTTTTTTTAAATATTTTTCATTTTGTTGGAAATGAATCTAATAGGAGCTTCCTCTACTCAATTAGGTTTTTTAACTAGGGGTGGCTTCATAGTTATCAGTTCCTCCCTATTCCTTTCAAGAGCCCTTGTTTTAGAATATTCTATTAGGCCTAGATTTGGAGTTTGGCGTTAGCCGTGAAAACCAGCGTTAGAGGCTTCTAACGCTGGTTTTAGTCTACCTCCGGTATTTGGAGTCACTCAAAATAGGGTCTAACGCTCACTTTTCAGCCGCGACTTTTCCATACCGCAGATCCCCTTACGTCAATTGCGTATCCTATCTTTTCAATGGGATTTTTCTAACTCCGGTATTTAGAGTCGTGTCTGAAGTGAGCGTTAGAAATCTAACGACAAAACTCCAGCCGCAGGAAAAAAGTCAGTAGTTAAGAGCTTTCTGGGCTAACGCCGGTTTATAAAGCTCTTAACTACTGTGCTCTAAAGTACACTAACACCCATAAACTACCTATGTACCCCTAAACCGAGGTCCCCCCACATCGCCGCCACTCGATTAAATTTTTTTAACCCCTAATCTGCCGAACGCCACCTACGTTATACTTATGTACCCCTAATCTGCTGCCCCTAACACCGCCGACCCCTATATTATATTTATTAATCCCTAACCTGCCCCCCACAACGTCGCCGCCAGCTACCTACAATAATTAACCCCTAATCTGCCGACCGCAAAGCGCTGCCACCTACGTTATATTTATGTACCCCTAATCTGCTGCCCCTAACACCGCCGACCCCTATATTATATTTATTAACCCCTAATCTGCCCCCCTCAAAGTCGCCTCCACCTGCCTACACTTATTAACCCCTAATCTGCCGAGTGGACCGCACCGCTATTATTATAAAGTTATTAACCCCTAATCCGCCTCACTAACCCTATAATAAATAGTATTAACCCCTAATCTGCCCTCCCTAACATCACCGACACCTTACTTCAAACATTAACCCCTAATCTGCCGACTGGAGCTCACCGCTATTCTAATAAATGTATTAACCCCTAAAGCTAAGTCTAACCCTAACACTAACACCCCCTAAGTTAAATATAATTTTAATCTAACGAAATTAATTAACTCTTATTAAATAAATTATTCCCATTTAAAGCTAAAATAAATCCTAATATAGCTACAATATAAATTATAATTATATTATAGCTATTTTAGGATTAATATTTATTTTACAGGTAACTTTGTATTTATTTTAACCAGATACAATAGCTATTAAATAGTTAAGAACTATTTAATACCTAAAATAGTTAAAATAATTACAAAATTACCTGTAAAATAAATCCTAACCTAAGTTACAATTAAACCTAACACTACACTATCAATAAATTAATTAAATAAACTACCTACAATTACCTACAATTAACCTAACACTACACTATCAATAAATTAATTAAATACAATTCCTACAAATAAATACAATGAAATAAACTAACTAAAGTACAAAAAATAAAAAAGAACTAATTTACAAAAAATAAAAAAATATTTACAAACATAAGAAAAATATTACAACAATTTTAAACTAATTACACCTACTCTAAGCCCCTTAATAAAATAACAAAGCCCCCCAAAATAAAAAAAAAGGCCCTACCCTATTCTAAATTACTAAAGTTCAAAGCTCTTTTACCTTACCAGCCCTGAACACGGCCCTTTGTGGGGCATGCCCCAAGAAGTTCAGCTCTTTTGCCTGTAAAAAAAAAACATACAATACCCAAGCCCCCCAACATTACAACCCACCACCCACATACCCCTAATCTAACCCAAACCCCCCTTAAATAAACCTAACACTAAGCCCCTGAAGATCATCCTACCTTGTCTTCACCTCACCGGGTATCACACCGATCCGTCCAGAAGAGCTCCTCCGATGTCCTGATCCAAGCCCAAGCGGCGGGCTGAAGAGGTCCATGATCCGGCTGAAGTCTTCATCCAAGCGGGAGCTGAAGAGGTCCATGATCCGGATGAAGTCTTCATCCAAGCGGGAGCTGAAGAGGTCCATGATCCGGATGAAGTCTTCTATCAACGGCATCTTCAATCTTCTTTCTTCCGGATCCATCTTGCAGACCTCCGACGCGGAACATCCTCTTCTCCCGACGCCCACTAGCCGAATGACGGTTCCTTTAAGGGATGTCATCCAAGATGGCGTCCCTCGAATTCCGATTGGCTGATAGGATTCTATCAGCCAATCGGAATTAAGGTAGGAATATTCTGATTGGCTGATGGAATCAGCCAATCAGAATCAAGTTCAATCCGATTGGCTGATCCAATCAGCCAATCAGATTGAGCTCACATTCTATTGGCTGTTCCGATCATCCAATAGAATGCGAGCTCAATCTGATTGGCTGATTGGACGGATCGGTGAACCTGGTATGGTGAAGATAAAGTAGGAAGATCTTCAGGGGCTTAGTGTTAGGTTTATTTAAGGGGGGTTTGGGTTAGATTAGGGGTATGTGGGTGGTGGGTTGTAATGTTGGGGGGGGTATTGTATGTTTATTTTTTTACAGGCAAAAGAGCTGAATTCTTTGGGGCATGCCCCGCAAAGGGCCCTGTTCAGGGCTGGTAAGGTAAAAGAGCTTTGAACTGTAGTAATTTTTTACTAATATTTTTTTATTTTTTGTAACTTAGTTCTTTTTTATTTTTTGTACTTTAGTTTATTTCATTGTAGTTATTTGTAGGAATTGTATTTAATTTATTTATTGATAGTGTAGTGTTAGGTTTAATTGTAGGTAATTGTAGGTATTGTATTTAATTAATTTATTGATAGTGTAGTGTTAGGTTTAATTGTAACTTAGGTTAGGATTTATTTTACAGGTAATTTTGTAATTATTTTAACTAGGTAGCTATTAAATAGTTCTTAACTATTTAATAGCTATTGTACCTGGTTAAAATAATTACAAAGTTGCCTGTAAAATAAATATTAATCCTAAAATAGCTATAATATAATTATAATTTATATTGTAGCTATATTAGGATTTATTTTACAGGTAAGTATTTAGCTTTAAATAGGAATAATTTATTTAATAAGAGATAATTAATTTCGTTATATGTAAATTATATTTTAACTTAGGGGGGTGTTAGTGTTAGACTTAGCTTTAGGGGTTAATACATTTATTAGAATAGCGGTGAGCTCCAGTCGGCAGATTAGGGGTTAATAATTGAAGTTAGGTGTCGGCGATGTTAGGGAGGGCAGATTAGGGGTTAATACTATTTATTATAGGGTTAGTGAGGCGGATTAGGGGTTAATAACTTTATTATAGTAGCGCTCAGGTCCGGTCGGCAGATTAGGGGTTAATAAGTGTAGGCAGGTGGAGGCGACATTGTGGGGGGCAGATTAGGGGTTAATAAATATAATATAGGGGTCAGCGATGTTAGGGCAGCAGATTAGGGGTACATAGGGATAATGTAAGTAGCGGCGGTTTATGGAGCGGCAGATTAGGGGTTAATAATAATATGCAGGGGTCAGCGATAGCGGGGGCGGCAAATTAGGGGTTAATAAGTGTAAGGTTAGGGGTGTTTAGACTCGGGGTACATGTTAGGGTGTTAGGTGCAGACTTAGGAAGTGTTTCCGCATAGCAAACAATGGGGCTGCGTTAAGAGCTGAACGCGGCTTTTTTGCAGGTGTTAGGTTTTTTTTCAGCTCAAACAGCCCCATTGTTTCCTATGGGAGAATCGTGCACGAGCACGTTTTTGAGGCTGGCCGCTTGCGTAAGCAACTCTGGTATTGAGAGTTGAAGCTGCGTTAAAAATGCTCTACGCTCCTTTTTTGGAGCCTAACGCAGCCTTTATGTGGACTCTCAATACCAGAGTTGTTTTTATGGTGCGGCCAGAAAAAAGCCGGCGTTAGTTTTTTGGGTCGTTACCGAAAAAACTCCAAATCTAGGCGTTAATTTTTTATCATAACCCTTCCTTAAAAATTTTCTTTCTAAGTGTTCTGCTTCTTTATAAAAGTTATCAATATGAGTGCAGTTCCTCCTCATCCTCACAAATTGACTATACGGGATATTTTGAATCCAACTTTTTTTGTGAGCGCTTTTATAATCTATAAAGCTATTTCGCTCAGTAGGTTTTCTAAAATTAGAAACTGCCTGCAATTGTATTATTATATTACCTGGTGGGATTACCTGGTGGGATGTGGTGGATGTTACCGTGTTACCGGTGTACACTACTGCTCCTGTTTCGTCTGCTTAATTTTTACGTGCCTTTTTATCTATATTTTAAAACAACAAAAATTCTGGTGTTGACTGTCCCTTTAATTTTACACACTTTTCCTTACTCTACAAAGGGATCCAATTCAAATTCCACAATGTTTGCAATTTTTTTTTTCACTATTTTGTTACACCTTTGTGCCTTAATGTCTCTTTTTGCTAGACATAATATTTAAAAAAAAAAAAAAAATGTAAATGTGGTGCCAATTAATTTTTACTGGATTTCAATTATTACAATGGTAGTTGATCATAGTAAACAGCGGCTGATATTTAAAAAATCAAATAACAAAAAAAGGAACTATGTAATTATGATTTGTTTCCTAATGTTTCTTTCTATGGAGCTGCAGAGTGGTCCCACATGCTTAAAATACTGTTCTTACATTTAAAGACATTCTAGGATTTTTGTCTTCCAAAAAGAAATTAAAGAAAAACAAGTGTTATTGTGACATATGTCCAACATACAAATATAATCCTGTGTATGGTTGCCTTGGGCATAGAGATTCAAAGGCTCTTAGGTATCAGAAACTTTGCTGATGGGAAGAAGGTAACATGAGGGTTTCATCCCTAAACTGTGTCTTCTAAACATAATCAAACAAGACATAAATGGAAAGCATTTAATTATGCATGTATTACCTCAAGCTATTTTATATCACACCATAATATTAGCTCAGAAAATTAACATTATCACAGATTTGCAGGACTTTGAGCTTAATATAAAGTGAACAATATAAAAACAAATGTTGACAACTTTGTCTTCTTTCAGCGACTTGGGTGATGCAAGGATTTCCTTCTCGTAAATTCTGGTAATTTAAAATTTGGAAAAGACGTAACATATTAAGCTTGGGCAAGCATTAAACAATATTCTTATCATTTGCTATGTATTTCACATTTTCAATGCAATTTCTACCAGCTCCAAAGTATGAGACAAGTAAACAAATCGCACCAGTTAACCTAAAAACAAAATGTGTATGTATTTATGGGGTACTTGTAAAGTGCGGCTAATCACCCATAAGGGTCTCAAGGCGCTGCTCATTTTATCAACCTCGGAAGGATGAAAGGCTGAGTGGACCTAAACAGGGATCAAACCTGCAACCCTTGGGTTGCTACAGAGCTCAGCCACAATGCCTTAGCATGCTGAGCTATCTGTCTGGCATGCTGAGCTATCTGTGCACAAAATATTGCTATCATAAAATCTTCTAAAGTGACTGAGAAAAATCTTTTCAAAGAGACCAATTTACAATTATTATCAAAAACTATGATCATCTACTCCTCTGTTTCTACCGTAAAACACAAAAAGAAAAATGGCACAAAAATAGGGACTCTCCATTTTATATAATAAGTCCCACAAATATACTCAAAGGTGTCCCATTTCAACAATACATTTGTGGAAAATTGGTACTGGACACACCACTGGTCAAGCAGTGAAAGAGACTTAGGCCTAGATTTGGAGTTTGGCGGTAGCCGTGAAAACCAGCGTTAGAGGCTCCTAACGCTGGTTTTAGGCTACCGCCCGTATTTGGAGTCAGTCAGGAAAGGGTCTAACGCTCACTTTGCAGCCGCGACTTTTCCATACCGCAGATCACCCTACGCCATTTGAGTATCCTATCTTTTCAATGGGATCTTTCTAACTCCGGTATTTAGAGTCGTAGCTGAAGTGAGCGTTAGAAATCTAACGACAAAACTCCAGCCGCAGAAAAAAGTCAGTAGTTAAGAGCTTTCTGGGCTAACGCCGGTTCATAAAGCTCTTAACTACTGTGCTCTAAAGTACACTAACACCCATAAACTACCTATGTACCCCTAAACCGAGGTCCCCCCACATCGCCGACACTCGATTACATTTTTTTAACCCCTAATCTGCCGTCCGCCACCTACGTTATCCTTATGTACCCCTAATCTGCTGCCCCTAACACCGCCGACCCCTATATTATATTTATTAACCCCTAACCTGCCCCCCACAACGTCGCCGCCAGCTACCTAAACTTATTAACCCCTAATCTGCCGTCCGCGCGCCGCCGCCAGCTACATTATAGCTATGTACCCCTAATCTGCTGCCCTAACATCGCCGACCCCTATATTATATTTATTAACCCCTAACCTGCCCCCCACAACGTCGCCGCCACCTACCTACAATAATTAACCCCTAATCTGCCGACCGCAAAGAGCCGCCACCTACATTATAGCTATGTACCCCTAATCTGCTGCCCCTAACACTGCCGACCCCTATATTATATTTATTAACCCCTAATCTGCCCTCCCTAACATCGCCGACACCTAACTTCAATTATTAACCCCTAATCTGCCGACCGAATCTCACCGCTATTCTAATAAATGTATTAACCCCTAAAGCTAAGTCTAACCCTAACACTAACACCTCCTAAATTAAATATAATTTAAATCTAACGAAATTAATTAACTCTTATTAAATAAATTATTCCCATTTAAAGCTAAATACTTACCTGTAAAATAAATCCTAATATAGCTACAATATAAATTATAATTATATTGTAGCTATTTTAGGATTAATATTTATTTTACAGGTAACTTTGTATTTATTTTAACCAGGTACAATAGCTATTAAATAGTTAAGAACAGCTATAATTACAAAATTACCTGTAAAATAAATCCTAACCTAAGTTACAATTAAACCTAACACTACACTATCAATAAATTAATTAAATACAATACCTACAATTACCTACAATTAAACCTAACACTACACTATCAATAAATTAATTAAATACAATACCTACAAATAACTACAATGAAATAAACTAGCTAAAGTACAAAAAATAAAAAAATATTTACAAACATAAGAAAAATATTACAGCAATGTTAAACTAATTACACCTACTCTAAGCCCCCTAATAAAATAACAAAGCCCCCCAAAATAAAAAATGCCCTACCCTATTCTAAATTACAAAAGTTCAAAGCTCTTTTACCTTACCAGCCCTGAACAGGGCCCTTTGCGGGGCATGCCCCAAAGAATTCAGCTCTTTTGCCTGTAAAAAAAAACATACACTACCCCCCCCCCAACATTACAACCCACCACCCACATACCCCTAATCTAACCCAAACCCCCCTTAAATAAACCTAACACTAAGCCCCTGAAGATCTTCCTACCTTATCTTCACCTCACCGGGTATCACCAATCGGTCCTGGTACCAAAATCTTCATCTAAGCCCAAGCGGGGGCTAAACATCCATCATCCGATGGCTGAAGAAGTCCAGAAGAGGCTATAAAGTCTTCATCCTATCCGGGAAGAAGAGTAGATCCGGACCGGCAACCATCATCTTCCAAGCGGCATCTTCTATCTTCATCCGATGAGGACCGGCTCCATCTTGAAGACCTCCACCGCGGACCCATCTTCATCCTCCGACGTCCAACTGAAGAATGACGGTTCCTTTAAGGGACGTCATCCAAGATGGCGTCCCTCGAATTCTGATTGGCTGATAGGATTCTATCAGCCAATCGGAATTAAGGTAGGAAAATTCTGATTGGCTGATGGAATTGTAGGTATTGTATTTAACTTAGGGGGTGTTAGTGTTAGGGTTAGACTTAGCTTTAGGGGTTAATACATTTATTAGAATAGCGGTGAGCTCCAGTCGGCAGATTAGGGGTTAATGTTTGAAGTTAGGTGTCGGCGATGTTAGGGAGGGCAGATTAGGGGTTAATACTATTTATTATAGGTTTAGTGAGGAGGATTAGGGGTTAATAACTTTATTATAATAGCGGTGCGGTCCGCTCGGCAGATTAGGGGTTAATACGTGTAGGCAGGTGGAGGCGACGTTGTGGGGGGCAGATTACGGGTTAATAAATATAATATAGGGGTCGGCGGTGTTAGGGGCAGCAGATTAGTGGTACATAGGGATAATGTAAGTAGCGGCAGTTTACGGAGTGGCAGATTAGGGGTTAATAATAATATGCAGGGGTCAGCGATAGCGGGGGCGGCAGATTAGGGGTTAATAAGTGTAAGGTTAGGGGTGTTTAGACTCGGGGTACATGTTAGAGTGTTAGGTGCAGACATAGGAAGTGTTTCCCCATAGCAAACAATGGGGCTGCGTTAGGAGCTGAACGCGGCTTTTTTGCAGGTGTTAGGTTTTTTTTCAGCTCAAACAGCCCCATTGTTTCCTATGGGGGAATCGTGCACGAGCACGTTTTTGAGGCTGGCCGCATCCGTAAGCAACTCTGGTATCGAGAGTTGAAGTTGCGTTAAATATGCTCTACGCTCCTTTTTTTTAAGCCTAACGCAGCCATTCTGTGGACTCTCAATACCAGAGTTATTTTAAAGGTGCGGCCAGAAAAAAGCCAGTGTTAGCTACGCGGGTCGTTACCGACAAAACTCTAAATCTAGCCATTAATAAATAAAAATGAATAATATGTGATAGAAGACACTTCAACTGGAGACTGGATACTTGCAACAACCCGATAATATAGACTTGGTTAATAAAAACCAGAGGCACTACTGCAAGGTTGGGCCAATCTGATTATTTAAATTCCATCTAGACATGTTATTCATTTTCAATATGCACAGTATAGTTACACAGACAGGGTCATGCATAGATTTTCAGGTTTTAAAAAAATCTTAAACATTAGACAGATCTAGAGACAGCAGAAAGTCATACACAGAAGTAATCAGAAATGATAATCATAGCCAGAGCACATAAATTGGTGCAGTGTGTGAAATCATCTTTAAAAGACTATGTCCTAGTTTATATTGCTGTTATAAACGGTGTAAACTGGTGGTAACATAAAACATCTTCATAGATTTTAATAGAGATACTTATCATTAGTTTATACAATTTACAACAGCAAAGTAAACTAGACCCATGTCAATAAAAAAAGAACAGCTGTTAATTCACTTAAAAATTCAAAACAAGCATGGACCCCCATTCATCATTTAACAACGCTTTATACCAAGAATATGTTCACGTGCTTTCACTGGATCTTGAGCACAACACTTAATGACGAGCTTACAATGCTTTTGTGGCATGAGTTTCCACAAGATACTGTTGAGAATTATAACAAGTCACTGTAGTATTTACAATGTCCACCTAAATCTGGTTAGTAGAAATAAATACAAGTCAACATCAGGAGCAAGAAGACCAAAACAGCATCCATATAAAGATCTGATACAGTCCAAAGTTGTAACCAGGCCAGACAAAGTGATACAAAATCAGAGAGGCAAAAGCAGAGTCAACAAGCCAGAGGCTTAAAAATGAGATAAATAAAGAAAACATGCAAAAATACAATCAACATTTTTTTTCTGAAGGTTTATATACACACATACACACACACTAAAGGTTAGATTTATCAAGCAGTGGATGCTGCAATCTAGCCCCGTAGGTTCAGGTTCCCCTGAAACTGAAGTTAAGTGGTCTTAAGACAGCTGCTCCTTAATTCGTCTGCCACCTCTGAGGCGACAGACAGCAATCATTCCGATTGGATACTATCGGGATGATTGACTCTCCCTGCTAGCAAATGTGCAGGGGTGCGGCATTGCACAAGCATTTCACAAGAAATGCTTGTTCAATGATAAATGCTGACAGCATATGCTGTAGGCATTTATCGATGTGCGGTGCACAATGAGAAATCGGCCCCAAAGTGTTTTTTAGTACCATATTTAGGCCACTAGTCAATGCCAAGGCAAATCCTAAATGTAATTTATATTTTAATGCTGATAGGTAGACTTTAATAACTAGTTCCTCTATTCTTTTTTCTTCTTAGTTATGATGTAAACCAATGAGGTTACTTTTCTAAAGGTTAGACCTTCCCTTTCTCCCATGATTCTTTTTGGCCAGACATCACATAACTCATTGGGTATCATGAAGCACTACAATGAATTGCTGTTGAAAACTTTTAGACAACCAAATGGTTATTAATCTGTGTTTTAGAATACTGTGCTCAGTTTACTAAATCAACATTTTATTTTTTTCCATGGTAACCAACTTATAACTTATTATTCATTTTCTCCCATTAAGCTCTAGTCAGCAGCATATAAGCACTTTAAGCTGTTTATGAGCTTATTTCTCAATTACATTTTTGACTTTGGTAAATATTGTAAAAGTTCAATTTTTGAAATTGGTTTTTGAAAAGGTTTTTGAAAACATCAGTACATTTTGTTGACATTATACATTCTTGTTCAAAATGCCTTTCTTTACAAAGAACACAAATCAATGCATTACTTTATGCATTACTTTATGAGCAAAACTATAACATATAATAAAGCCTCAACCCTGGTTATATGGAAAAAAAAACTAAAATTTCATTACAAATGTTATAATATCTGACAGAGAGTCCCTATATGCCATATAATGATGCTAAAACAGAAAATATATGGTACTGGGAATAAACTTAAACTGATATACACGTGACCAACCATTTGCTATAAGGGTATTTTTAAATGTATTTCTAGGTGAACAAAATCAGGAGGAATTATCATGTAATTTATATCCCTAATAATCCCCCCAGAACAATTATTCTCATATAGAATGCAAGGAAATGTTTTCTAAAATTCTAATTCTAAAATTCTAACTAAAATCAAAAAGACCTAGGGCCAAATGACCATTCTTGATGGGAAATTTAGTGGCCCAAAATTACTTTAAAAATTTACCTTAAAGGGATATGAAACCCTAAAATTTTATTTTTGATTCAGACACAGAATACAATTTTAGAAACGTTTCCAATTTACTGTTCTGTTATCAAATTTTCTTTGTTCCCATTGTATTCTTTGTTGCAGAGATACCTAGGAATGTGTCTAGAGCACTAAATAGCAGGAAATAGTGGTGCCATCTAGTGCTCTTGCAAATGTATAACATACTTGCAAAATTGCTGCCATATAGGGCTTCAGACACATGCACGCTTCTTAGCTTACAGGTGAAACTCGAAAAATTAGAATATCGTGCAAAAGTTCATTTATTTCACTAATGCAACTTAAAAGGTAAAACTAATATATGAGATAGACTCATTACATGCAAAGCAAGATAGTTCAAGCCGTGATTTGTCATAATTGTGATGATTATGGCTTACAGCTCATGAAAACCCCAAATCCACAATCTCATAAAATTAGAATATTACAGGCAATCAATAAAACAAGGATTGTACACAGAACAATATCGGACCTCTGAAAAGTATAAGCATGCATACTGTATGTACTCAGTACTTGGTTTGGTCCCCTTTTGCAACAATTACTGCCTCAATGCAGCGTGGCATGGAAGCTATCAGCCTGTGGCACTGCTGAGGTGTTATGGAAGACCAGGATGCTTCAATAGCGGCCTTCAGCTCTTCTGCATTGTTTGGTCTCATGTCTCTCATCTTTCTCTTGGCAATGCCCCATAGATTCTTTATGGGGTTCAGGTCAGGCGAGTTTGCTGGCCAATCAAGCACAGTAATCCCACGGTCATTGAACCAGGTTTTGGTGCTTTTGGCAGTGTGGGCAGGTGCCAAGTCCTGCTGGAAAATGAAGTCAGCATCCCCATAGAGCTCGTCTGTGGAAAGAAGCATGAAGTGCTCCAAAATCTCCTGGTAGATGGCTGCGTTGACCCTGGACTTATTGAAGCACAGTGGACCAACACCAGCAGATGACATGGCTCCCCAAATCAACACAGACTGTGGAAACTTCACACTGGACTTCAAGCATCTTGCAGTGTGTGCCTCTCCATTCTTCCTCCATACACTGGGTCCTTGGTTTCCAAATGAGATGCAAAATTTGCTCTCATCAGAAAAGGTCTGTTTTTCTTTAGCCCAGGTAAGATGCTTCTGACGTTGTTTGTTGTTCAGGAGTTGCTTGACAAGAGGAATACGACATTTGAAGCCCATGGCCAGGAACCATCTGTGTGTGGTGGCTCTTGATGCACTGACTCCAGCCTCAGTCCACTCCTTGTAAAAGTCCCCAACACTTTTGAATAGCCTTTTCCTGACAATCCTCTCCACGCTGCGGTCATCCCTGCTGCTTGTGCACCCTTTTCTTCCACACTTTTCCCTTCCACATAACTTTCTATTAATGTGCTTTGATACAGCACTTTGGGAGCATCCAACTTCTTTTGCAATTACCCTTTGAGGCTTTCCCTCCTTATGGAGGGTGTCAATGGGAGGGTGTCAATGATGGCTTTCTGCACAACTGTCAGGTCAGCAGTCCTTCCCATGATTGTGATTCCTACTGAACCAGACTGAGAGACCATTTTAAGGCTCAGGAACCCTTTGCAGGTGTTATGGCTTAATTAGCTGATTAGAGTGGGACACTTTGAGCCTAGAATATTGCATCTTTTCACAATATTCTAATTTTCTGAGATTTGGGGTTTTCATGAGCTGTAAGCCATAATCATCACAATTATGACAAATCACGGCTTGAACTATCTTGCTTTGCATGTAATGAGTCTATCTCATATATTAGTTTCACCTTTTAAGTTGCATTAGTGAAATAAATGAACTTTTGCACAATATTCTAATTTTTCGAGTTTCACCTGTATGGTCCTGCTTTTCAACAAAAGATACCAAAAAACAAAGGAAATCTGATAATAGAAGTAAATTAGAAAGCTATTTAAAATTGCATGCTCTATCTTAATCATGAAAGAAAAAAAATGGGGTTTCATGTCCTTTAACCCTTCGTGATATATGGGTACTTGATAATATATACAGCAATAAAATACATATGTTGCATTTTTAGCAATCTTGGAGTATAAAGACCAACCATGTACCCTTTGAACAACCATCTAAATCTAAACCTACAACCACTACTACTGGCATGTTAATGCTGAAACATTGTCAACTTTTTTTTTTCATTACCCCTTATAATGTCAATTTCACAATAATAGGATTTTAGGAACTTTATTTTATTAAATATATTGTAAGAACTGCTACTATATGCATTATTATTTTGTGGGAAAACACATTGGCAAGAATAATAATTGATGCCACTATATTATGACTAATACTGTATTTTTCTTTAGTGAATGCTATTTGTGAATTTATTATCAATGCCAACTCTTTCTCAGTATGTGAAACAGGGGCCAGGAGGGAGTCAGTAAAATTACCACCAGGAACATCCTTTGCTGTTTACCACAAAATCTCACTACATTTAAATCTTGCTTTTTCCCTAGGCTATACAGTGAACAATTAAAACCACTGCACATTCAATATGCCTTAGAACAGGGGTTCTAAGGCATATTACAAAGTATGAAACTGTCGATGGACACCTTTACTCTAAGGCAGGGGTTTTCAAACCTGTCCTCACACCTCCCTAACAGGCCAGATTTTCAGGATTACCTTGGGTGAGAGCAGGTTAATAACCATGTTTACCAATCAGCTGATTATTTCCCCTGTGCTCCAGTTCTGATATCCTGAAAATATGGTCTGTTAGGGAGGCCTGAGGACAGTTTTGAAAATGCCTGCCTTAGAGTAAAGATGTCCATGGGCAGTTTCATACTTTGCATATTAATTAATATAGGACATAGTTACCTGACAAAATCAAGAAAATTAAAGGAATAGTCTAGTCAAAATTAAACTTTCATGGTTCCGATAGAGCAGGCCATTTTAAGCAACTTTCTAATTTACTCCTATGATCAATTTTGCTTCATTCTCTTGATATGTTTATTTGAAAAAGCAAGAATGTAAGCATAGGAGCCGGACCATTTTTGGTTCAGCACATGGGTAGCACTTTCTGATTGGTATCTAAATATAGCCACCAAACAGCAATGGCTACCCAGCTGCTAAAGCAAAAATGGGGCGGCTCCTAGGCTTACATTCAAATAAAGATACCAAGAGAATTAAGAAAAATTGATAATAGAAGTAAATTAGAAAGTTGCTTAAAATAGCATGCTCTATCTGAATCATGAAAGTTTAATTTTGACTAGACTATCCCTTTAAGGTATAGAACAGTTTATCTAAGCTTTGTATCAACATTGATTACTACTTTAAAAGAGAAATTATAGCAAGAAAGCTTTATTAAAGCATTCCTGCACTAAGTATTCTTATATTTTACTGAACTAATTCTACATACTGAAGGGTGTAACAGTGTCTGAATCTGAACAAAGAAATTGTGTCGCAGGTTAAATGTTATTTATTAATCAATTACAAATGTTTTACAAGCAATAATCAATTAAAATTGAAAATTATATAAAAACTTTTCAACTAGGTTTACATTATTTTTTAATAATCAGAGGTAATTTATTCATTATTACTAATTACATCCTAATATGGCTGAATGCAGATTTTCACTTAATAAAGTTCATTTATGACATGTGGAAACTTATAATTTCTTATAGTTTTGATTCATTTTATAATTAGCATGTTTAAACACCTGCAAATCAGCATTGAACTAATAAATTCACTTTATTTTTAACTTTATTAAACAAAAATGTGTTTTCAAAAGGTTCAAAATGTAGAATTTGAAAGTCTACAAATCTATTGAAAAAATCTACAAATCTATTGAAAAAAAAGTGTCTTCTGATTAATTAGAATGTCAGTGTTGAACTTTACCCATGTAAGGTACAGGAGTTGCTTTTGTGGTTTGAATGCATTTGAAAGGTATAAAATTAATAGGTTATTGAGAAATTTTCTAACATATTGGAATGGATTAGATTTTGAAAATCTCACAAACATCCATTTGATGCATTGACACAGAAATTCCACAGTCAACAAAGCTGGCCCTCCTACATAATAAGTTGAAAACACTTAAACGGAATCAATTACAGATATCAACACAGGGAATGCAGTAAGATATCTAAGACTAATAATTAAATCTAAATATCAGTATTGGAAAGATTCAATTAAATAGACTGTTATAGCAAACATTTTTGCTCAATATATTGTTGATCAAATATAACTAAACTGTTAAGCCATTAAGGGCAAATATTAATAATATTTTGCGGCATGAGATTATTATCATCATACATGTTAACCCATATAACCTTTTCCAGCAAGTTGTTAATAAGGTGTTTTTTATCAGCTAGATTTAGAGTTTTGCGTTAGAAGGGGTGCGTTAGCTACGCGTGTTTTTCCCCCCCCCCCGCACCTTTTAAACAACGCTGGTATTTAGAGTTCTCTGAAGGGCTGCGTTAGGCTCCAAAAAGGGAGCGTACAGGCATATTTACCGCCACTTCAACTCTCAATACCAGCGTTGCTTACGGACGCGGCCAGCTTCAAAAACGTGCTCGTGCACGATTCCCCCATAGGAAACAATGGGGCAGTTTGAGCTGGAAAAAAACCTAACACCTGCAAAAAAGCAGCGTTCAGCTCCTAACGCAGCCCCATTGTTTCCTATGGGGAAACACTTCCTAAGTCTGCACCTAACACCCTAACATGTACCTCGAGTCTAAACACCCCTAACCATACACTTATTAACCCCTAATCTGCCACCCCCGCTATTGCTGACCCCTGCATATTATTTGTAACCCCTAATCTGCCGCTCCGTACACCGCCGTAACCTACACTATAGCTATGTACCCCTAATCTGCTGCCCCTAACATCCCGGACCCTATATTATATTTATTAACCCCTAATCTGCCCCCCCCCACGTCACCGCTACCTACCTACACTTATTAACCCCTAATCTGCCGACCGGACCTCGCCGCCACTATAATAAATGTATTAACCCCTAAACCGCCTCACTCACGCCTCAAAAACCCTATAATAAATAGTATTAACCCCTAATCTGCCCTCCCTAACATCAACGACACCTAACTTCAAGTATTAACCCCTAATCTGCTGACCGGACCTCACCGCTACTATAATAAATGTATTAACCCCTAAAGCTAAGTCTAACCCTAACACCCCCTAAGTTAAATATAATTTAAATCTAATTAAATAAAATAAATCTTATTAAATAAATTAATCCTATTTAAAGCTAAATACTTACCTGTAAAATAAACCCTAATATAGCTACAATATAACGAATAATTATATTGTAGCTATTTTAGGATTTATATTTATTTTACAGGCAACTTTGTATTTATTTTAACCAGGTACAATAGCTATTAAATAGTTAATAACTATTTAATAGCTACCTAGTTAAAATAATTACAAAATTACCTGTAAAATAAATCCTAACCTAAGTTACAATTAAACCTAACACTACACTATCAATAAATTAATTAAATAAACTACCTACAATTATCTACAATTAAATCAACTAAACTAAATTACAAAAAAAGACAAACACTAAATTACAAAAACAAACAAACACTAAATTACAAAAAATAAAATAAGATTACAAGAATTTTAAACTAATTACACCTACTCTAAGCCCCCTAAAAAAATAACAAAGCCCCCCAAAATAAAAAAATGCCCTACCCTATTCTAAAATAAAAAGTTAACAGCTCTTTTACCTTAACAGCCCTTAAAAGGGCCTTTTGCGGGGCATGCCCCAAAGTAAACAGCTCTTTTGCATTTTTAAAAAACATACAATACCCCCCCCAACATTACAACCCGCCACCCACATACCCCTAATCTTACCCAAACCCCCCTTAAAAAACCTAACACTAAGCCCCTGAAGATCTCCCTACCTTATCTTCACTACGCCGGGTATCACGATCCGTCCAGAAGAGGGTCCAAAGTCTTCATCCTATCCGGCAAGAAGAGGTCCAGAAGAGGCTACGAAGTCTTCATCCTATCCGGCAAGAAGAGGAAATCCGCACCGGGAAAAACATCTTCATTCAGGCAGCGTCTTCTATCTTCATCCGGCACGGAGCGGGACCATATTGAAGCAGCCGACGCAGATCCATCCTCTTCTTCCGGCGACTCCCGATGAATAAAGGTTCCTTTAAGGGACATCATCCAAGATGGCGTCCCTCGAATTCCGATTGGCTGATAGGATTCTTTCAGCTAATCGGAATTAAGGTAGGAAAAATCTGATTGGCTGATTGAATCAGCCAATCAGATTCAAATTCAATCGGATTGGCTAATCCAATCAGCCAATCAGATTGAGCTTGCATTCTATTGGCTGTTCCGATCATCTTGGATGATGTCCCTTAAAGGAATCTTCATTCGTCGGGAGTCGCTGGAAGAAGAGGATGGATCCGCGTCGGCTGCTTCAAGATGGTCCCGCTCCGCGCCGGATGGATGAAGATAAAAGACGCCGCTTGGATGAATATGTCTACCGGTCCGGATGTCCATCTTCTTGCCAGATAGGATGAAGACTTCGGAGCCTCTTCTGGACCTCTTCTTGCCGGATAGGATGAAGACTTTGGACCCTCTTCTGGACGGATCAGTGATACCCGGCGTGGTGAAGATAAGGTAGGGAGATCTTCAGGGGCTTAGTGTTAGGTTTTTTTAGGGGGGTTTGAGTTAGATTAGGGGTATGTGGGTGGTGATTTGTAATGTTGGGGGGGGGTATTGTATATTTTTTAAAAATGCAAAAGAGCTGTTTACTTTGGGGCATGCCCCGCAAAAGGCCCTTTTAAGGTCTGGTAAGGTAAAAGAGCTGTTAACTTTTTATTTTAGAATAGGGTAGGGCATTTTTTTTATTTTGGGGGGCTTTGTTATTTTTTTAGGGGGCTTAGAGTAGGTGTAATTAGTATAAAATTCTTGTAATCTTTTTTTATTTTTTGTAATTTAGTGTTTTTTTTTTGTAATTTAGTTTTTTTTTTTGTAATTTAGTTTAGTTGATTTAATTATAGATAATTGTAGGTAGTTTATTTAATTAATTTATTGATAGTGTAGTGTTAGTTTTAATTGTAACTTAGGTTAGGATTTATTTTACAGGCAATTTTGTAATTATTTTAACTAGGTAGCTATTAAATAGTTATTAACTATTTAATAGCTATTGTACCTGGTTAAAATAAATACAAAGTTGCCTGTAAAATCAATATAAATCCTAAAATAGCTACAATATAATTATTCGTTATATTGAAGCTATATTAGGGTTTATTTTACAGGTAAGTATTTAGCTTTAAATAGGATTAATTTATTTAATAAGATTTATTTTATTTCATTAGATTTAAATTATATTTAACTTAGGGGGGTGTTAGGGTTAGGGTTAGACTTAGCTTTAGGGGTTAATACATTTATTATAGTAGCGGTGAGGTCCGGTCGGCAGATTAGGGGTTAATACTTGAAGTTCGGTGTCGGCGATGTTAGGGAGGGCAGATTAGGGGTTAATACTATTTATTATAGGGTTTTTGAGGCGGGAGTGAGGCGGTTTAGGGGTTAATACATTTATTATAGTGGCGGCGAGGTCCGGTCGGCAGATTAGGGGTTAATAAGTGTAGGTAGGTAGCGGCGACATTGAGGGGGGCAGATTAGGGGTTAATAAATATTATGTAGGTGTCAGCGATGTTAGGGGCAGCAGATTAGGGGTACATAGGGATAATGTAGGTTGCGGCGGTGTGCGGTCGGCAGATTAGGGGTTAAACATTTTTATTAGAGTGGCGGCGATGTGGGGGGGCCTCGGTTTAGGGGTACATAGGTAATTTATGGGTGTTAGTGTACTTTAGAGCACAGTAGTTAAGAGCTTTATGAACCGGTGTTAGCCATAAAGCTCTTAACTCCTGACTTTTTTCTGCGGCTGGAGTCTTGTCGTTAGAGTTCTAACGCTCACTTCAGCCAAGACTCTAAAAACCACCGTTAGAAAGATCCCATTGAAAAGATAGGATACGCAATTGGCGTAAGGGGATCTGCGGTATGGAAAAGTCGCGGCTGGAAAGTGAGCGTTAGACCCTTTCCTGACTGACTCTAAATACCAGCGGGCGGCCAAAACCAGCGTTAGGACACCTTAACGCTGGTTTGGACGGCTAACGCAGAACTCTAAATCTAGGCGTATATGTTTTGTACCACTGGCTCTTGAGCTTAAGATTTGTTCTTTATTTAGACTGTAGCTCTTTTTTCATAAAAATTATTTGATTCATCTATTGTATAATAATCATGCAGTTTGCTGAACCAAATTTATCTTTGTTTTCCCCTGTAGCCCATTGGTAAGTTTGATATGTCACGTCCCTCTTTACAAGACTTATTTAATATTAATTTAAGAACATATAGCATTAGTGATGTCTTTCAGAAAATGAAAGACATACGAATTGCAGAGTATAAAATCTGGTTGGACATACGTCTATTTGAGAAATATTCTTTTGAAAATATGGTGTCTCGTGGCCTTAAAATTAAAAAGTTTCCTACATTTTTGGTCACTGATCCTGAATTTATAAATAGATGGAATGCAGTGTTAACTGATTGTTCACTAAGGTTAGTACAGTTATTAATTGAACATAAAACTGAGACCTTAGCAATACAAAAACAAAAAAAAGTTGTTTCAAGGGGACTAACACCTGGACTGTGGTATGCCGGAGGGGGATTCATGGCAAAACTCCCATGGAAAATTACATAGTTGATGCAGAGTCTGGTTTTAATGCATAAAGGGCATAAATCACCTAACATTCCTGAATTGTTTGGAATAACGTGCTTTAAAACATCAGGTATGATGTTGTATCGTTCAAGTAGTGTAAGGGTTTTTTTTTTAAATGTACACTACTGTTTTAGCAGATATGACTTGCACTGGTGTGACACTGTGCCCTGGCAGGACCTGGAACGCACACGTGTGAGGGAAACTGACTGCTATTATTTCACAGTAAAAAAAGTTTTTTTTGGGTAAATGTATGTACACTACTGTTTTAGTAGATATGACTTGCACTGGTGTGACACGGTGCCCTGGCAGGACCTGGAGCGCACACGTGTGAGGGAAACTGACTGCTATTATTTAACAATAAAAAAGTTGTTGTTTTTTTGCTAAATGTATGTACACTACTGTTTTAGCAGGTTTGACTTGCTCTGGTGTGACACTGTGCCCTGGCAGGACCTGGAACGCACACGTGTGAGAGAAACTGACTGCTATTATTTCACAGTAAAAAAAGGTTGTTGTTTTTTAAATGTATGTACACTACTGTTTTAGCAGATATGACTTGCACTGGTGTGACACTGTGCCCTGGCAGGACCTGGAATGCACACGTCGGAAGGAAACTGACTGCTATTATTTCACAGTAAAAAAAGTTTTTTTTTTTTTTTTAAATGTACACTACTGTTTTAGCAGATATGACTTGCACTGGTGTCACACTGTGCCCTGGCAGGACCTGAAACACACACGTGTGAAGGAAACTGACTGCTATTATTTCAAATTAAAAAAAGGTTGTTTTTTTTTTTTTTAAATGTACACTACTGTTTTAGCACATATGACTTGCACTGGTGTCACACTGTGCCCTGGCAGGACCTGAAATGCACACGTGTGAAGGAAAATGACTGCTATTATTTCAAATTAAAAAAAGGTTTTTTGTTTTTTTAAAATGTACACTACTGTTACACCAGATATGAGTGGTGGCACTGGGCAAGTGGGCACAGTATACGCTGTGAGCCTGAGCTGGCAGGCAGGCTGCAATTAGATTACACAGGGGAAAAAAAAGCAGACTGATGTTCTAGCCCTAAAAAGGGCTTTTTGGGGTGCTGTCCTTACAGCAGAGATCAGATGAGTCCTTCAGGACTGTAGTGGACACTGAATACACTAGCCTAGCTATCGATTTCCCTATTAAATCAGCAGCAGCTACACTGTCCCTCCTCTCACTAAGAATGCAGGCTCCGAATGAATCTAAAATGGATACTGTCCAGGAGGTGGGAGGGTCTGGGAGGGAGTGTCTGCTGCTGATTGGCTGGAATGTGTCTTGTGACTGTGAGCTACAGGGTCAAAGTTTACTCAATGAGGACGAATAGGGGGCGAATCGAACATCGCATATGTTCGCCGTCCGCTGTGAACGCAAACATGCTATGTTCGCTGCGAACTATTCGCGGCAGAACTGTTCGCGACATCACTAGTTATGTATAGGGTTGATTATGATGCTGAAGCCATCAGACAGTTAAGTGATGAAAAAGCTTATGCTAAACTTGGTTCTGATCCTACTTTGATTTTCCAATCTCTTAAGAGACTTACTGGATGATGACTTAGCTCAGAATATTATAGATATAGACACTTTTCATTATCTTCTTGTTTGCTCACCCATAACCCCTATTTTCCACCTTTTCCCTAAGGTACATAAATCACTTGTGGATATCAAGGGGAGACCAATAGTGGCTGGTATCGGCTCATTATTTGAAAATGTATCTAATTGGCTAGACATCCTGTTGAAACATCTGGTTGATATCTTGCCTTCTTTATTAAAATACACCAATCATTTATTATGCCTAATTAAAGATATTCATTGGACTAAACAGGAATTGTGGCTTACTGTGGATGTAGTAGGTCTTAACTCTGTGATTCCAAATGACTTGGGAATACAAGGGGTGGATTATTTTTTGACGAACTTTACTAATAACTCATTGTATTTGAGACACTTCATACTGAGAACTCTTGAATTTTTAAGCAAAAACATAATTATTTTGAAACAAAAGGAAGAAAAACAATTGATCAGTGTTAGGTATCTACTTTTGACCTTGGTAAATTATTATATGGGTCAACATAAGTAGTAGTGCTTAAGAATTTACGTAAATATTCAAATAAGGACAAATCCCACACAATGATAAGTGTATCCAAAAAAAAAAAAGAATGCTTCTTTGCACTAGTTATAATTAATAGAGATTATAATAGGTTAAAATATAGCTTTTAGCTAAAACATAATTGTTCGAATATGGCAGAATATAAACAAGAAGCAAAAAAAATCTCTAACAGACTTAGAGACAGAGGATACAGCAATCGTTCCATCAAACGGGCACACACCTAAGCAATGAAAATGGAATGCCAAAAACTACAACCTTGTCAAAGACCAACTGATAACACTATGAGATTAATTACCACCTTTAACCCTCAAATGAAACAAGTTATCAATGTGATAAATAATAACTGGTATATTTTACAAAATGATCCCCTCCTAACAAGCCAGATAGGAGACCTAGTATCAATTAGCTATAAATGGCCGAACAATCTGAAAGACATGTTAGTCACAAGTCACTATGTTCACAAACCCAGAAAAGTAAACAAATCTCCTGGCATGTTTCCATGTGGCACATGCGGCACATATCAAAAGGTTCTAAAAATAAAAGAAATCCATGATAAATATGGCAACAAACACCTTTTAACAGCACATTTTTCCTGCACCACCATTGGAGTAGTTTATGTTCTACAATGTTCGTGTAACTTGTTCTATGTCGGGATAATGACACCGCAATTAAGGACACGTATTTTGAAACACAGCAGGAACATCCGCAATGTCAAAAAGGACATAGAAAAGGACAAAACTATAACCAGAGTTGCAAGACATTTCCATAATAAACATAACAGCAATGATACAATGATAAAATTTGCAGTACTCCAACAGGCCACTTTGGGCATAAAAGGAGGTAATGTTAAACAGACATTATTAAAAATGGAATGCAAATGGGTTCATTTATTGAACAGCATACGACACTTTGGCATGAATGACAATTATAACTATAATGTATACTTGTAATAATTTCTTCAATGAACTTAATCATGCTAGATCAGGTGTATAACAATATTATCTAACTTTATCACTACTACTACCGCATGTTAGTAGTGAATTAGAATAACACTAAGAAACATGGATCTTAATATTAATCATAACATATCTTTATAAGTGTTTATATTTTGATTGGAACAGCCAATAGAATGCGAGCGCAATCCTATTGGCTGATTGGATCAGCCAATAGGATTGAAGCTCAATCTTATTGGTTGATCCAATCAGCCAATAGGATTTTTACCCTTTAATTCTGATTGGCTGATAGAATTCTATCAGCCAATTGGAATTCAAGGGACGCCATCTTGGATGACATCATTTAAAGGAACCTTCGATGAACCTTCATTGTTCAAGAACCATTGAAAGAAGAGAATGCTCTGAGCCGGATGTCTTGAACATGGAGCCGCTCCGCGTTGGAAGGATGAAGATAGAAGATGCCATCTGGATGAAGAATTCTGCCCACCTGGAGGACGACTTCTTGACGCTTGGATGAAGACTTCTCCCGGCTTCATTGAGGATGGATGTTCGGTCTTCAAAAACTGTAAGTGGATCTTTGGGGGTTAGTGATAGGTTTTTTTAAAAGTTTATTGGGTGGGTTTTATTTTTAGATTAGGGACTTTGGGCAATGTAAAAGAGCTAAATGCTTTTTTAAGGGCAATGCCCATCCAAATGTCCTTTTCAGGGCAATGGGAGCTTAGGTTTATTAGGTCGATTTTTTTGGGGGGGGTTGGTTGTGTGGGTGGTGAGTTTTACTGTTGGGGGGTTGTTTGTATTTTTTTTATTACCGGTAAAAGAGTTGATTTCTTTGGGGCAATGCCCCGCAAAAGGCCCTTTTAAGGACCATTGGCAGTTTATTGTAGGCTAGGGTTTTTTTATTGGGGGGGGGCTTTTTTATTTTGATAGGGCTATTAGATTAGGTGTAATTAGTTTAAATATTTGATAATTTCTTTTTTATTTTGTGTAATTTAGTGTTTATTATTTTCTGTAATTTAGATAAATGTATTTTGTTAATTTAATTTATTTAATTTTATTGTAATGTTAGGTGTTAATGTAACTCAGGTTAGGTTTTATTTTACAGTTAAATTTGTATTTATTTTAACTAGGTAGCTAGTAAATAGTTAATAATTATTTACTAACTATTCTACCTAGTTAAAATAAATACATACTTACCTGTAAAATAAAACCTAAGATAACTACAATGTAACTATTAGTTATATTGTAGCTAGCTTAGGGTTTATTTTATAGGTAAGTATTTAGTCTTAAATAGGAATAATTAGTTATTAATAGTAAGTTTTATTTAGTTTTATTTATCTTTTTTATTTTTTTCAAAAGAGCTTTATTGAAGTGTGTATAAGCATACATGAGAAACAAAAAGAAAACATTCAACATTTCCTTGCTTTACAAATGAATTACAAATCTCATTAATGGAAACAAAACAAAACAAAACAAAAAAAAAAACCATACACTTCAGGTTGAAAATTACTCACGCCCTCAAACACATTCTGGGAGCGCAAGTATACAGGCTAAGAATTTTAAACAATTTTGGGATATTTTTACCAGATATATCCAATTGAGTATAAGTGTGGGAGAGGGTGAAGCAGAGATGAAAGACTTACTAGAACGGAAATAAAGGAGTAAAAGAGTAGAGAGAGCAGGGAGGGAAGGGAAGCAGCACCACAAAAAAAAAAAAAAAATGAAAGGGAGGGGTGAGAGAGGGATTAGACTTTATATTGTTCCTTTCCATATTGCCAACATGAGTTCATATTTATCTAATGTGTGAGTTTTGAGATAGTGGAATCTCTCTAGGAGCAGAGTGTCCTCCACCTGGCGGTGCCATTCTGCCAAAGTGGGCAGGGTTCGAGATTTCCATTTCTTTGGAATTAATTTCTTAGCCCCAGTGAGCATAATTAGCAACAAGGCAAGATGTGTCTGACTTTGTGTTTTGGGCAACCTCAGGAAAAGCAGTATCTCAGGGGTGTTTGCTAATGGTATGCCAAGGATGTCTGACATCTTTTCAACCACTTCCCTCCAAAAGGATGCCAGTAGGGGGCAACCCCACCATATGTGTAAAAGGGAGCCGCGCTCACCGCAACCCCTCCAGCACATAGGGCTAACTGTCGAAAAAATCTTATTCAATCGTACAGGCGTGAGATACCATCTGCACAGAAGTTTAATGTGCGTCTCTTGAATAGTCGAAGAGACCGAGGATTTTTTAATCAATTTAAACGCCCTGAGCCACATCTCTAAGCTGATGTCCGTCCCCAATTCCTCTGTCCAGCGTATAGTGTAAGTCGGAAGTGTATCAGTTCCCTGAACCGTCATTATCTTATATAAGAGGGGGATCAAATGCCTTGGCAAGACCTCTCCCGAACAGAGTCTCTCAAAAGGGGTAAGTGTTCTACCTAGTTCTTGTTTTTGTTTGTGGTTAGATATAAAGTGTATCAATTGGTTGTAGTGCAGCCACGAAGAGAATATCTGTGGTTGGAATTCTGTAAGTGCCGATTGGGGTAAGACCTTCCCATTTTCCACCACCCCAAAAACCGAGCCCTCTTTTATTTTGTAGGGTATGATTCTAAGGTATCCCAATTTGTGGTAAGGGATCTCCGGATGTTCTAGAATTGGCGTTAGGGGAGAGGGGCTTGTAGAGATATGAGTGGAGGTCGCAACAGTTGAGTCCCAAATGTTGAACGTTTCCTCTATTAAATGATATCTGTGAATTATTTTGGGGCGCTGAACAGATGGGAGCCACGCAAGGGTACCCACGTTACTTTTTTTGAGGATCTGTCTGTCCAGCTCCACCCATGCTTTGTGTTTAGCATTTTGGGCCCATTCCACAATCCTCTGCAAACCTATAGTCTTTTTATAAAGAGAGATATCTGGCAGTCCCAGTCCTCCCCTCTCTCTTGGTAAGTACATAGTTCGTTTTGGGATCCTAGGTTTGGTGTTAGCCCATATGTATTGTTCAATAAGTTTCTGCAATTGATTGGTGTAACCTCTTGGTAACGTTATAGGTAGGGTCTGGAAAAGATATAAGATTCGGGGCAAGATGTTCATCTTAACCACCCCTATTCTGCCCAGCCAAGATGTGAATTTATTTTTCCAAGAGGAAAGGTCAGCGGCTATATCATTTTTAAGTGGAGTGTAGTTGTGCTTAAAGAGATCTTTTGGATCTGCTGTCAGGAAGATACCAAGATATTTTAATTTATTTGTGGCTATAGTGATCTTGTACTTTTGTTGTAAGCTCTGGACTATTCTTGCGCATGTGTTAACGTTAAGGAGTTCAGATTTATTCAAGTTAAAGGAGAAATTTGAGGCCCTGCCATAGCGCCTCAGTACCCCCAGAAGTTCAGGTAGAGACTCCAAAACATCAGTTAAAGTGTATAACACGTCGTCAGCATATAGTGCTTGTTTATGTTCGGTGTCCCCCACCCTTATACCTCTGATATTGGGATTAATTCTCACCTTCTGAGCGAGAACCTCAATGGTTAGGGCAAAGAGTAGTGGGGACAGAGGGCAGCCCTGTCGGGTCCCATTCCTTATGTCAACTGTTTTTTATAAAGTGCCATTGACTCGAATCCTAGCATTTGGATTCGAATAGAGTGCCATGACTGAATGTATAAATACCTGGCCGAATCCCATCTATTTAGTTTTATTTTAATTATATTAAAGTTAGGGGTGTTAGGGATAGAGTTAGACTTAGGGTTAGGTTTAGGGGTTAATATATTTATTTAGTGTTAGTGATGTGGAGGCCAGAGGTTTAGGGGTTAATAACTTTAGTATAGTGGCGGCAACATATTAGGCAGCAGATTAGGGGTTAATAATATTTAACTAGTGTTTGCGATGCGGGAGTACGGCGGTTTAGGTGTTAATATGTTTATTATAGTGTTGGTGATGTCGGGAGCGGCAGATTAGGGGTTAATAAGTTTATTTTAGTGTTTGCAATGTGGGAAGGCCTCGGTTTAGGGGTTAATAGGTAGTTTATGGGTGTCAGTGTACTTTGTAACACTTTAGTTATGAGTTTTATGGTACAGCTTTGTAACATAAAACTCATAACTACTGAGTTTCAGGTGGCGGTACGGATCTTGTAGTTATGTGCTGTACCGCTCACTTTTTGGCCAGACAGGCAAACTCGTAATACCGGCGCTGTGGAAGTCCCATTGAAAAAGGACTTTTTAAAAAGTGTGGTAGTTACGTTGCGTGATGGCCAAAAAGTTGTGCGGCACAGCTATACCTACAAGACTCGTAATAGCAGCGGTAGTGAAAAAGCAGCGTTATGAGACTTTTTCACTCATAATGCAAAACTCGTAATCTTGCTGAGAGTCACAACACTGATTGTTTGTTACTTTATATTATATACGCTAGTAAACCTTAGTTTAACTCTAGTTAGTTTTAATTTTTATTGAACTTATTATTTTATTTATGCTCATTAGAATGACACCTCTTTAGCACATTTTTTTCAAAGCACTTCTCCAATTGTTTGCCTCACAGAGCAAACACAAATATGAGTGTGCCAAAATCATTATTATCCACTCTGGTTTGATAATGTTTATCACAATCACAAGTAAACATTCAAGTTTTCAGATTATCAATTTGAACACTTTGATTTTCTTATTACTATTATTATTATTATTATTATTATTATTCTTTATTTATAAAGCGCCAACAGATTCCATTTTTAATAATGTCGGTTCAACATTACCTCCTCTTATGCCCAAAGTGGCCTCTTGGAGTACTGCAAATTTTATCATTGTATCATTGCTGTTATGTTTATTATGGAAATGTCTCGCAACACTGGTTATAGTTTTGTCCTTTTCTATGTCCTTTTTGGCATTGCGGATGTTCCTGCTGTGTTCCAAAATATGTGTCCTTACTTGTGGTGTCATCATCCCGACATAGAACATTGTAGAACATAAACTACTCCAATGGTGGTGCAGGAAAAATGTGCTGTTAAAAGGTGTTCTTTGCCATATTTATCATGGATGTCTTTTATTTTCAGAACCTTTGGACATGTGCTGCATGTGCCACATGGAAACATGCCAGGAGATCGGCTTACTTTTCTGGGTTTGTGAACATAGTGACTTGTGACTAACATGTCTTTCAGATTTTTCAGCCTTTTATAGCCAATTGATACTTGGTCTCCTATCTGTCTTGTTAGGAGGGGATCATTTTGTAAAATATACCAGTTATTATTTATCACATTGATAACTTGTTTCATTTGAGGATCAAAGGTGGTAATTAATCTCATAGTGATATCAGTTGGTCTTTGACAAGGCTGTAGTTTTTGGCATTCCATTTTCATTGCTTATGTGTGTGCCCGTTTGATGGAACGATTGGTGTATCCTCTGTCTCTTAGTCTGTTAGAGAGTTTTTTAGCTTCTTGTTTATATTCTGCCATATTTGAACAATTACGTCTCAGCTAAAAGCTATATTTTAAACTATTATAATCTCTAATAATTATAACTAGTGCAAAGAAGCATTCTTTTTTTTGGATACACTCAGCATTGTGTGTGATTTGTCCTTATTTGAATATTTACGTAAATGCTTAAAGGGACACTGAACCAACATTTTTTTATTTCGTTATTCAGATAGAGCATGCAATTTTAATCAACTTTCTAATCTACTCCTATTATCAATTTTTCTTCGTTCTCTAGCTTTCTTTATTTGAAAAAGAAGGCATCTAAGCTATTTTTTTGGTTCAGGACCATGGAAAACACTTGTTTATTGGTGGGTGAATTTATCCACCAATCAGCAAGAACAACACAGTGTGTTTACCAAAAATGGGCCAGCATCTAAACTTACATTCTTGCATTTCAAATAAAGATACCAAGAGAATGAAGAAAATTTGATAATAGTAGTAAATTAGAAAGTTGCTTAAAATTGCGTGCTCTATCTGAATCACGAAAGAAAAAAATTGAGTTCAGTGTCCCTTTAAGCACTACTACTTATGTTGACCCATATAATAATTTACCAAGGTCAAAAGTGGATACCTAACACTGATCCTTTTGCTTCAAAATAAATATGTTTGCGTAAAAATTCAAGGGTTCTCCGTATGAAGTCTCTCAAATCCAATGAGTAATTAGTAACGTTTGTCAAAAAAAAATCCACTGCTTGTATTCCCAAGTCATATGGAATCGCAGTGTAAAGACCTACTACGTCCACAGTAAGCCACAATTCCTGTTTAGTCCAATGAATATCTTTAATTAGGCATAATAAATTATTGATGTCTTTTAATAAAGAAGGCAAGATATCAACCAGGTGTTTCAACAGGGTGTCTAACCAATTAGATATCCGCAAGTGATTTATGTACCTTTGGGAAAAGGTGGATAATAGGGGTTATGGGTGAGCAAACGAGAAGATAATTAAAAGTGTCTATATCTATAATATTCTGAGCTAAGTCATCATCCAGTAAGTTTTTTAAGAGATGTTTTAAAATCAAAGTAGGATCAGAAGCAAGTTTAGCATAAGCTTTTCATCACTTAATTGTCTGATGGCTTCAGCATCATAATCAACCCTATCCATAACCACCACATTCCCACATTTATTGGTCTGAGATATCACCAGATCTTTTGCTTGGAGAGTCTTAATAGCTTCCCTTTCAGAAGGGGTAAGGTTGTGTCTATTAAATTTCATCTAACACACAAATATTCAATTCAGATCATCATCACTATAAAAATAATTTATATACATCTATTTCAGCACTGTATGCTCTTCATTGATAATCAGTACACCCACACACTGTACTCTTGGAATAAATCATACAATCATCAAGTCACCATAATATATAATACCCCAGAAGTATATCTATAAGCCCAAATGTTTCCATAGTATGTCAATGTTTTATTCTACTGACACTTAATAGCAAAATTAATTAACTACGTTAATAACATTGACCATGAGCAACACATATTTTTAGGGGCGTGCTCCCTATTTGCCTGATGATTGGTTTGCCGGGTTTTGGTTCCCCTCCAATAGGAGAGGAGAACGTCTTTCTCAAGTAAACAAAGAGGGAGTTGTCTGCATAACTAAAGTCTTAATACCTACAATCACAAGAATATGATTTCAAGACACAGTACAGATTCACCCATAAACTGTAGCCCCATACAGCCAATTGAGGTAGTCTGTAATCTAAGTAACTGCAAGCTCTGATCAGGGCATAATTAAGCAATAAGACAAACAGCACCACACGATCGTGACTGACACATCTGACAACAATCGATAACTGTGTCACCAACCTATCATAGCTTAGAGGCAGGTACTAACACTGCTATAAGTCGGCCTCTCTTGTTGCCCCACATACCCCTCTGGGGAAGTGTATGTGAAACACGACCGCGTCAGGGGATTTCTCTTTTTTAACTAGCTCACCTGTTATTGTTGTTGAAACATATTCTATATAAAAAAACAAGTTGAAATAGTGACAGTGCTTATTATGCTAAGTACCTTTTACTAGGTAGTGTTGCAGTAACCTTACCGGTATCATAGTAATACTTTGTCAAACTCCAGAATCTTCAAAAAGCTTAAAGGGACACTGAACCAAAAAATTTTCTTTCATGATTCAGATAGAGCAAGCAATTTTAAGCAACTTTCTAATTTACTCCTATTATCAATTTTTTCATCGTTCACTTGTTATCTTTATTTGAAAAAGAAGGCATCTAAGCTTCCTTTTTGGTTCAAAACTCTGGACAGCAATTTTTTATTGGTAGATGAATGTATCCACCAATCAGCAAGAATAACCCAGGTTATTCACCAAAAATGGGCCGGCATCTAAACTTACATTCTTGTATTTCAAATAAAGATACCAATAGAATGAAGAAAATTTGATAATAGGAGTAAATTAGAAAGTTGCTTAAAATTGCATGCTCTATCTGAATCACGAAAGAAAAATTTTGGGTTCAGTGTCCCTTTAAACAAGCCTAGGCTAAGGCTATTATTGTCAAAATTTTTCCTAAAAAACTTTAAAGAATTCTGGTGTTGGGCTATATTTTACTGAGCATTTTCATACTCGTTATACTAAATAACTACAAATCTTTTTTTGTAATAGTGTTTAATTATTGTTCAGGACTCTCCAGCAGGGAGGGGTGCATTTACCTTACTGGCAGCTTAGTGATATTTTGGCAAACTTCTTGATCCTGATACAGCTCAGACAAGCCTATAGCCAGGCTATCTAATACTAGTTGGGTAAAGAGTTCTTTTGTTGTGCTATATCCCCCTGAACACCTATTTGATATACCAAAGACTACGTAGTTTTCTTGTCACAGTATAAACTCACTTAACATACAATATTAACCTAACACAGGTGATGTGTTTTTAACATGTGTGTGTGAGCAGCAAGATACTGCCTTTTTACTTAGTTTGAAATAAAAGCTATATTTTAACCTATTATAATCTCTAATACTTATAACTAGTTCAAAGAAGCATTCTTTTTATGGATACACTCACCATTGTGTGGGATTTGTCCTTATTTGAATAATAATTTAGAGTTTAATTCAGACTTTTATCTCCAGAGATGTGTGACAGCTATTGGGGCCAAGTTTGCACCCTCCTATGCAAATCTTTTTATAGGTTGGTGCGAGCTGCCCCACGTCTTTGGAGATAAGAATCCGTTCAGCGGTTGCATTTCCATGTATAAGAGATATATTGATGACCTCATCTTTGTTTGGTCAGGTTCGCATAATGAGGTTTCTTAGTTCATTGATTATTTAAATCGCAATGAGTGCGGCCTACAAGTTACATATACTTTTGAACGTGTAACTATACCATATTGAGATCTAGAACTAAGGGGTGATGTCAACTAAGGTATTGTAACCTCTGACCTCTTTCGGAAACCTATTTCCTCTAATACATTATTACATGCTAAGATCTCACACCCTAATCATTGTCAGTTTGGTATAGCGAAAGGCCAGTTTATTCGCATAAAGCGAAATTGTACAGACCATGATGCATTTTTGAAAGAAAGTAATGCATTAAAACTATGTCTTCAACAAAGGGGTTATCCAATTCATACTATAGAAAAAGCATTTAATGAAACTAAAGACCTTAGTAGGGATTCCCTTCTTAAGACTGACAACAGTCGACAAAATAGGAATATGACAAATTCACAGGAACACAAATTGACGTTTGTTACTACATTCCCTAATGAGTATAACCAAGTGTGTAAGATAGTGAACAGACATCTCCCCATCTTGTTGGGTGATGATAAGTTAGCTAATACTAGTAGGGCTGGCTGCCAATTTGTAAGTAGGAGAAATAAGTATTTCGATAATATGCTTGCCCCTAGTATGACTTGACACAAAAAATAAAATAAACAGAAGAATCAATCATTTTGGATATCATGTAAGGGTCACTATAGATGTGGTGGCAGAAAATGCAAGGCATGCTATCACACCCTAATATGTAAGATATTTCAAGCACATACAGCGCAAAAGGTATATTTTATAGATACATGTACTAACTGTAGAACAAAATTTGCAATCTATTTAGTTTGTTGCCAAGTCTGTAAAAAACAGTACATAGGCCGTACTATACGTGAAGTATGTGAACGTATTGGAGAACACTTAAATGACATTGAGAATTCAATACATTGTTCGGCCTTGGTTTCTCACTTCATTATTGAACATCAAGGACTTACCAACAACTTTAAATGGTGTGTTATTGAAAAAGTAACTTGGCCTCCTAGAGGGGGTAATGTTTAGCAAAAAGACAGGCTTTTTGGATTTTAAATCGTGAAACTCGGGTTTCCCTGGGTTTAAACATTGAAACTGATGTTATTAATTTCTGGCAGTGACCTAATTTGTCATGGAGTTAGTGTTTCACTATATACTTTTCACTATATACTTTTAAATTAAATGTATTGGATATACTGATATACTGCTAGTGATAAGGTGGCTGCCGAACTTAATTCATTTCTATATAAGAGTTTATTAAAAATCTTTTGGATTTTTTTTTTCTCCATGATAAATGAATGACAGTTGTTTCATTGAGGTTATATGGTTTTCTTCTTTTTTATTTTTAATCTATTTTATTTTTCTGTATTGTAGTGATAAAAATGGTTCTATGCTTGTTTTATGACACCAGCTTTAGAATGTAGATTAAACATTATAACAATATAATTTAAGTTAAAATGTATAGCTTTTTTAGCTTCATTTAAACCTATATGTGTGTTACATAATAGCTGTGTGTGTATAACTTTATGACCCTACCTTGATTTGTGTCCAATTATGTTGCAGGGATCTGCTTAAATACTTGTGGGTAGGTGTTAGGAGATACAGGTCTATGAGTAAGGCAATGCTTTGCCGAAATGCGTAAGACCGTATATCCTGCCCTATGGTTGTTTGCTTTTATACTCAGGCTTGCTGATTACTTTGCCAGTTTCAATACAATATTAGACATTTCTCTCTGTGCCCACTTGTTTCTGTTTGCTAAACCTATATAACCTCCCGTTTTTTCATTGCCCTCATTCCTTTTTGTTAAATAATTAGTTCAATAAGCTAACTAAAAAATATAACAAAGCGCCAGAAAAATTGCTAAATGTGCGTTTGACATGAAGAAATGTTAATGTGAAATGCATTGGATTGTTTTTCACTGAATTTTCCAATTTTAAGCCATTTTAATCCGTCAGAAAATTTTACAGTAGCTTTTTGCAGATTTTTTTAACTTTTCAAATGCAACGCCTTTTTTTTTTTTAAACTAACAATATATAAAATAAAAAGTATTTGACATGTTAAATAAATGTTAATTATAAAATTACAGAAAATAATATGAAATCAGTAACTGCACACAATTAATCTTGCATTCAAAATTACAGAAAATAATAATATGAAACCATTTTTACACATAAGTAATCCTGTATTAAAACATGTCAGTCATCCCAAGTATTGAATCAATTAGCTGTCATGTTTTACTTATACAGTTTCTTTTGTTTTCATAAAGATATGTGAAAATGCTTTGAAAGACCGTGATATGTCTCCTTCTTATACATGTTCCTGTTATATAGTTAGCAAACAAATATGTATAAAGGAGCACCGGATCAGTGGATAAAGTAAAAACGGCTTTATTACTTATAAATAAAAAAATGGAAATAGCATTCATACAGGAATATCAGGGATTATTACCCAGTAGTCAGAAAATGGCTGACACGTTTCGGCTTTATGCCGTACTCCTAGCTACTTAAAAATCATTAATATAATGCTCATTTAAAAAGCAATGGCTACTGGTTAATTGGTCGAAATTCCCCTAATAGAGGATCACATAAAGGTTAACTGTTTCTAGGCTCGTCATCAATGACTTTTTTTCAAATGCTTTTAAACTTATTATTCTGACCAATTAACCAGTAGCCATTGGTTTTTAAATGAGCATTATATTAATGATTTTTAAGTGGCTAGGAGTACGGCTTAAAGCCAAAACGTGTCAGCCGTTTTCTGACTACTGGGTAATAATCACTGACATTCCTGCACAAATTCTTTGTGCAATTTTTAATTTATAAGAAATAAAGCCGTTTTTACTTTATCCGCTGATCCAGTGCTCCTTTATAAACATTTGTTTGCTATTTCTCTGAAAGTTTGGGGTCGCAAATGGTAGCATGAATCATGAAGCGAAGTGCCTGTCTCTGATTGGAGGGCTTCTCACTCACACAACCCTGGATCATCAAATGGATGCACAAACCAGCTTCTAATGAGCACACGTCACATACCATACACGCCATACAACCGAACGGTTCTAAGTAGCTGGAGATGAGCGATGTAAGATGACAGATTTGGCATCCGTTAACCACATAATCCAAAGGATTGGGTAAGGTAGATTGCTGTTTCCAATTTTATATGGACATTGAGAGAAAGTATTCAGTTTGTTGCAAACCCACCATAATGCCTATTACATGCTACTAGACAAACGCTATTTGCTGTTATACGCCACACAGGCAAGTTACTGAACACTGAATGCTATTAAATGCTATTAAGTACAATGACATATAGAAAAGAAAATGCTATTTGATCTGGGCATTACAGCTACTTACACAGGTGTTGGGGGACATGCAAAAAGATTGTTACATATACCAGCTTTCCTGATGGGATTTGGGAAGATGAGACGATGAATGTCTTTAATATTTTGGAACCCTTACCTATGGGGATAATATGTGTGTGTGTGTGTGAGATTTAGTTTTGCCCTACTTATGAAATTGAATTTGAGTATTCACAGAAACTTATCACAAAAGAGACAGAATCTATTTACTTCCCATGTATCAATAAAGAGAGTATAGAATTTTGGGGGATAGTTCTAAAAACACCCAAAATGTCATTTTTTGATTTACCTGTTATATAGTTGCCTTTTTTTAATTGATCTGTCTAGGATGACTGACAAGGCTGGCTCTAGTGCAATTGGTTGCACCAGGGAAGAGGAGGAGCTATACAAGTACTTGTTTGTGCAATTATAAATGTTGGCAGAAAAGGCCACCTTGTTAACCCTAAACGTGGGCAGAAAGGTTTCCTGTCTTGGAGCATTGTCCGCCTGGTATTTAATTAAGAAGGGGTTAACAGCCCTTCTAATTGATTAGAATGCATTATTACATGAAACATAAATAAACTGACATACAATGATTTTGCACAGGAATTCTGATACATTGGAATAGGGGCTAAACAACTAAAGTAGAAGAACTATTAAGTTAATAAAGGGAAAACAGGTATACAACAATGATAAAATCTAGATTTGTAGTTGCGAATCGATGAGCCTTATCTTTAGGAATTTCTCTGAATCATAAGATTTTTTTCAGAACAAGAAGTCTACATAAGGTGGTCTCTTTGTAATGTTTGCTTAATAAAACCAGATATATCTCTCTGGGAGATTTTAAAAATTACAGCACTCCATCACTATTTCAACAAAGTAGAGAACCTAGTCTAATTGCTATACAGTGTATACATCACTTTCTCAATAAATTAGGTCATTCAACTCTTCTCTTTTAGTTTTGCTGATGTTCAAAATTATTAGCTGTTCAGAATAAATGTAATGAAAGAAAAATATCTTTTGAACTACTGCTCATTTATCAAAAGACCTTCCATGAGATCTGAAAAAAAAGACACATTTCAGATATAGTTTATTCCTTGCAGCTTATTAAGTATAACAGTTTGTACAAGATGCACCTTGTAATAGCTCTTGAAATGTAGCTAAAAAATGATCTCTGGGCTTCTGCTATATCACTTTTGAAAAACAAGACAATTTAAAAAGAAAATCAATAGAGTTAGTATGGCAGGAGATAAATATACTTTAACAGCTAGGACTGGCATAAACAATTACTATATGATAACAAAGGTTTTTCTTTCTGAAGACCCAAGGAAATAGATAGATGTAGCCTAAAGATGTAAATCTTTTTTTTTAATCTGCCACTGTATATTTTTATTAAACAAGTGAAATCATCAGTAAAATACTAAATAAAATAACCTAGTATATCACTTTTTTTTTCTTTCAATGCTACTGAATTTCCTTTAAAGGATTTTACATTTACAAAAAGAAAAAGAAAAAATGTTTTAAAGATAGCACATTCCTGCTAAAGAGTTCACAGATCAGAAACAAATGCATGCTTTTAAAGAGATGCACAAGCAGAATACATTGTTAGCTTACCAAAAGCGCCTTTTCACTACTTTTTAACCTTTTTCTCTTTCATCTTCTGCTAAGAAAGAAAAGTGAGCTTTTAGAGAAGACCGGATTTTTTTTTTTTCATTTCATGCAATTGCCTAAAGGAGCAAAGCTTATGCATCTTACATGAAAGAAATAATTTTCCCTAAAATTTCTTTTATTTGAAATGCCCTCCGCAAAGAGGTTGAAATAACGTATCTTCTTCAGCTCTGTGAAGACAAAAAGAAGGTAATTGCATGGGTAACCATTACCTACAGCAGCAGAAATAGGCACAAGATTCATTGCTGATCTGGCCAATACAAAGTCAGTGAACATGATGGTTTACAGGCTTTATTAGAGGTATATTTCCTCAGTTTAAATTAGGAGTTATCAAACATTTAAATGTATTAATGACATATAATATATTTAACCTTAATGTCTGTGTTCACTATAGAAACGTAATATTATTACTTAATAGAATGTAACAGAACAGTATATAGACATGTTATTTTCTGTTTTTAATTAAAGCTCAATATATATGTTTTCAACATATTTATTAAGTAAAATAAATAAATAAATGTAGTATTAACTTTTTTTTTTTTTTAATTCCATCTTTATTGATTATAAGTATGAAATAAAGAGAAGGTTACAAACAACGGTACACTTACCGTAGAAGGGTTACAATTTGCTAGTCGTACTTTCAGTTACAAAGGTATTCCAAGATGGTAACTTATATAACTGTATATAACACAAAACAATTACAGAAAGAAAGAAAAGAATAAAAAAACAAAAAAACAAAACAGAACAGTGCTGACCGGTGGTATTGTCTCAACTACATGGAAAAGTGATGTAAACCATGAAAAAAAATAGAAAAAAATAAACAGGCATTGATCTTACATTTCTGTGTTGAACTGGTTCTTAGAGTTATATGCTAAACTAGGGATTTCATCTAATTTCAGTTATAATATTAGTTGCATCATCTAACAGATATAAAGGACAACTCATACGTTATTCACATTGTAGCAGGTGGGGGAGGGTCCCCCGACCCCACGCATCATAATTAATCAAGGTCTGGTTATGTCATGTTGGGCTGGGTTCTAGTCGGTGTCAGTGATTCTTCCCAGAGGAATCTCATATTTTGGAAGAATTCTAATCTGAGCCTTTTAAGATAACCAAACTCCTCTAAACTTAACAGCTCGTCAATCTTAGCTAACCACATTTGCCCAGTCGGAGGAACAGGTGATTTCCATCTCAAAGCTATCAAAGCCTTGGCGCCGTTGATTCAGACTTGTAGCACCTGTCTCCTAAGTTTACATGGTATCTGAGGGGGTCTGTTCAGCAGTGCTATCTGTGGTGTCGGATGGAGATCAATAATTAGGCTGTTCCTAAAATGGTTCTCTATGTATTGTCAAAATTGCTTTATTATGTCGCATTCCCACCACATATGAAGGTAGCTGCCTTTTTTTTTACATCCCCTCCAGCACAAGTCACTGGAAGATGGGTAAATAGAGTGTAGTCTTGTCGGAGTTAGGTACCAGCGTGTTAATACCCTAAAATTTAGTTCAAGGATTTTCGGGGAGGTTGACGATCTTTTAGTGTATTGAAATATTAACCCCCACTCCTCTGTAGTTAAAGTGTCTCCTAACTCCCTAAGCCAGTTATCGGTGTATGCAGGAAGTTCGTCTTTCATGTGAATCTGCAGCATGTAACGCATTTTGGAGAGCGTGTGGGGTGTTGGTTCATTAGTAGTACAAAATTTCTCAAATGTAGTCAATGGTCTCAAAAAGTCTGTCTTAAATGGTGTAGTGGTGAGAAAGTGCGTGAGCTGCATATATTTTAGCCACGGGTGGTACGCACTGTGTGCCACTTCTTTTATTTCTTCTCTATTCATGAGTTTGCCATCCTTTTTTAAACTCTCTAAGTGGAGTGGTATATCCCCATTCGGTTCCTCTCTGAAAGTCTTTGTCTAGTCCCCCTATGAGCTCCGCGTTTAGTGGGATAGGGAAGAGAGGGGATCTAGGCCCTGAAATATCTCGTCTTTTATGTTTTATGTCCCATGCTTCGAAAAAGTTTGATGTATTGGTAGTGTTGTGCAGCGTGGGGGCCTCAAGGATCTGGGGATCCAACAAAGAGCACCAACTGAGGGAACCTTTAGTATTTGGGAATCTATTGCTATCCAGGCCTTATGATCTGATGTGTTGTGCCAGTCATATACCCTCTGCAGTACTATTGCGTCAAGATATACACGAATATCTGGTAAACCCAGTCCCCCTGCCAAAGTGGGTCTGTACATAGTGGTTTTATATAATTCTGGAGTCGTAGTGGAAACCAGCCAGGTAAAGCTATGGGTAGGGCCTGTAATGTGTAAAGGACTCTTGGCAGTGTGGTCATTTTTATGCACTGTATCTTTCCCCACCAGGACAGGGGTTTTGTTGCCCAGGTGTTTAAGTATTTCTGTGTTGACAGCAAAAGATCTTCAAAATTCTTTTTAAAAAGGGTGGTTGGGTTCGGAGATAGATAGATACCTAAGTATTTTATGGAGTCAGTTCTAAGCGTGAGTGGGCAAATCTTTGCGAGTTTCATAAATTCATCTCGTCTAAGGGAAACATTAAGTAACTCTGACTTGGTTGTATTTGCGCGAAATTAGAAAATTTCCCGAATCTATGGAGTTCATGCATAATTTCTGTCAGGGACTGGGTCGGGTCTGTGATGGTAAAAATGACATTGTCTGCATATAGGGCCACCTTGAAACTGTGAGGGCCAATTTCTATTCCCTTGATTATTCCGTACGTGGGCTGCCATTACTTCCACTGTGAGCACGAACAGCAGGGGGGACAGGGGACACCCCTGTCTTGTTCCGTTACTAATTTGGAACGAGCGTGAGAGGATACCATTCGCCTTAACTTTCGCTGTGGGATGTGCATAGAGACTAAAAATTCTGTTGAGCATACGAGGTCCTAGCCCGATAATCCATAGGGTTTCTCTAAGGAACTGCCAATCAAGCCTATCAAAGGCCTTCTCGGCATCTGTTGCCAAGAAGACCGTTGGTATTTTAGGACATTTAGAGTAGGACATGAGAGTCAGGGCTCTTATTGTATTGCCCCTTGCCTCTCTGTGGGGGACGAACCCGACCTGGTCTGTGTGTATGATATTTTCTAACAACCTATTCAATCTTTTGGCTAGGATCTTACCTAAAATTTTTAAGTCCACATTTAGCAGCGAGATGGGCCTATAGCTTTTAGGGTCTGTGGGTGTTTTGCCTTGTTTTAAGATGACTGAAATGTGGGCTTGTTGCATTTCTGTGGCCAACGTGTTTCGTTTATCAATGGTTTGAAACAGATTCAATAGGTGGGGGCTAGCAAGGATCTAAATATTTTATAATAATTAATGGTAAACCCGTCTGGGCCTGGGCTCTTTCTAGAGGGCAACTTCGCGATCACGATAGAATTTCTTGTAGTGAAATGGGTGCCTCAAAGTCTTCCCTTAGTTGTCAGTGTATTTTTGGGAGATTAGCCTCTGTGATGTAAGCCTGGAGGGTAGTCAATCTACTCGGGGATTTGTCTGTCTGTAAGTTATACAGTTCTGAATAGTAACTTTTAAACTGATCTGCGATTTCCTCACTATCAATCAGCTGTCGGCCCGTTGGGGTCACCAACTTACTAATGTGAGATTTTTTGGACTGTTGGTTCAACAATCTAGCTAGTCTAGGTCCTGATCTGTTGCTTTCAAAAAAATAAATTTTCTTCAGAGCTAGAGCTTTCCTCTGTGCTTCTTTAGACAATATAGTGTTAATGTCTTGTCTGGTCCTGGTTACCTGTGCTAGAAGTGTTTTATTTGACGGGTTGTGCTTGTGTTGTGTCTCCAGTCCATGTAGTTGTGTTGTTAGGATCATTAATGAGGACTGATATTGCTTTTTCATTTTGATTTTTTGCTTTATACACTCGCCTCGGATAAATGCCTTATGTGCCTCCCAGACAGGGCTAGGGCGTGAGTCTCCATTGCAATTAATTTGAAAGTATTCAGTAATTGCTTTTTGTAGCGCCTCATGAATTGGGGGGAAATGTAGGAGTGAGTTGTCCAATCTCCAGATAAAGGGTGTTATTGGTGCGTCAGGCCATTCCAGAACCAGGCTTATGGCTGAATGGTCAGACCACGCCGTGGGCTGTATATCAGAATCTTTTAAAAGACACAGGTGGTTTCTGTCTATGAGCAAATAATCTATGCGGGTGTAAATAGCCCAGGGGTGGGAATAAAAAGTGTAATTATGTTGTGATGGGTGCTGTATTCTCCAAGCGTCTATGAGGCTTAATTCTTCTACGCAGGCCAGAAATGTGTTCTGCGCCCTAGTCCTAGCCTGCCCGTGTTTTGTTGAAGAGTCCATGACAGGATCAAGTGTGGTGTTAAAATCCCCCCCATCACAATTGGGCGTCTCTTGTGTTCCAAGATAAGGGAAAGCGCTTTTTGGAAAAACCTACGCCTGCGGCTAAGAGGGGCATAGACGTTAACTAGGGTGATTGGGTTATTAAACAAAAGGCCTACCAGAATAATAATCCTTCCTTCTGTGTCTACAACCTTGTTGTGCAGCTGAAACTGCAGATATTTATGGAGCAGTATGCTAACTCCCTGCTTCTTAGTGTGATATGCATTATGGTAGCAAATGGGGAAGTCTCTAGATGTCAGAGAAGGTTCTGCTACAAAATGGGTTTCTTGTAAAAAAATAATAGAGTGGGAGTTTTTGGTGAAATGTTTTAGGGCGACTGAGCATTTGCTCAGGGAGTTAAGACCCTTTGCATTTTGAGATATAATCTGTATACTAGGTACTGTCATGGTCTATGAAGGTAGTGAACGTTTGTTGGGTCTGTCTTACCTGGAAAGGAGGGATGCGTGGAGTCCGGGGGAGCCCCATAGGGTCAGAATATATTATCATGGCTGTTGAGGAGCATAGATAGTCAGAGCTGCACAAGCTGCAGAATCCCTGAAGTGGAGATCTAATGAGAATAAACATGGTATTACAATCAGTCAGTAAAAAGGACAAACAGAAACAAACATACAAATAGAACAGAGAAAAAACATTGCTATAGTTACACATTTAACTAAACAATAGGTGAGTGGGGGGAGTAAAAGCTGATGGCTTTGCCTTTCAACTCTTAACTGGGCAAGAGATATTCTTAAATGAACAGGTCACTCAATAATATCCGTCTCAATCAACTGGGCGTATATAATTAAAGCTGGACAGCCTCAATAGTAAGTCCTCTATCAAAACTATAGTTATATCAATGAATAAGAGAAGCACAGGAGATAAAACAATTACTATCAGACATTTTCTCATGGTGGGTCCATAGGATGGGTAGGAGAATCAGGTGTTGTTGTGTTTCTTCTCTTTGTTGGTCTCGTGGACCAGTTTCTTCTTTGTGGTTTAGGTGACGATGGTCTCCTCTGATTTCCTCCTTTTGTGGCTTCTGAGATCTTGGGTAAAGATGGGAGCGCAATGTTCAACTGCTTGCAGAACACCTCTAAGTCTTCCGGTCCCCGATAAACATAAGTTTTCTCCTCTTTCAGCACCTTAATAGCGAAGGGGAATCCCCATCTGTAGGCTATCCCCAAGTCTTGTAAGTGCAAGGTTAGATATCTAGCCTCCTTGCGCTTGGCCAGGGTAATCGGGCTAAGGTCAGGGTAGATTTGTAAGGCATCTTCTCCGAAGTAAAGTGGAGATTTTCTCCTAGCCGCCTGCAGGATCTTTTCTTTATCCACGAATCTATGGCTGCACAAGATGACATCTCTTGGTGGTAGGTTTTCAGGAGGTTTTGGTCTCAAGGCTCTGTGGGCCCTATCGAGAGCAATGGGTTCTTTGTCTGGGTCAAGCAAAAATTTAAAGAGGTTCTGAAGATAGGAGGATAGTTGTTGCGGAAGTATCTTCTCGGGGATACCTCTTATCCTGAGGTTCTGCCTCCGTCCCCTATTGTCAAGGTCCTCCATCTGAACCAGTAAGCGTTCAATGGCATCATGTTGGTATTGAAAAGCTTGTGTGGTATTATCTGCAGATTTATTAGCATCCTCCATCTGCTCCTCTAGTTCAAGCACCCTGTCTCCCAACTCACTGATGTCTCTCTTCACTTCTGCTAGGCCATCTTTTATGGCTTTGCTGACTTGCTGTACAATAGCAGTAAGGTCTGCTTTAGTAGACAGAGTTTGAAGGTCGGCACGTGTAATAGGGGTCATGTCATCCATTTAGTTTAACAAAAAATAGCAAGAGCACTACGCTAGTAAAATTGGAACGCTCAATGTATTACTTTAATATATACAGAGAATATATTTAAGTTATTTGCATACAACGTATCCTTTTCTATGACTGTGTCTGGATACCGTGCAAGAATTTATCCAATTTCTGTATTTGTTAATATAGGGTATATGTATATATACCTTGTGAGCTTGAGTGCTTGTGCATGAAACGACACTAGTTACGAGTATAGTCTATATCATAGGAGATAGAGACTGAAAGAATGCACCTTAGTAGCACTTCAGTTCCTTGTGAAAATATTAATAATGGTATGAAACTTAAAAAGCCATTGTGAGCCAAAGGTTTGAAGGAAAATTAAAACATAACTTTTATTAAATCAACATTAAATTAAAACAATTGTGGTAGTGTATGTGTGTGTACTTTAAAAACACATAGCAACTTTACTAAATATAAAGAAGTGGCACTGAATATCAAGTGGATAGATTACCTCTATTGTAAAATATTCTGGATTATCTAAATAGTAAATATGAGTCTACCCAATGAATAATTAGCTGGTGTTCTGGGGTATTCTACACCGCTGTATATTTCAAAATTCTGTCATGCAGACATTCCGTATATAGTTAATCAACCGTATTTGAAAAGTAAATAGCAAAGTACTATCAGTAAGGGTCACTTTAGTAACTGGTATACTTGAGTAGTTTTGTTTTTTTCACTTTATGGATCTATAAATCTCTATATAAGTATTGTTAACTCCTTCAGGTAAATTACTGAGTTTCTGATAGTTATAAGTTCATAATACGGTTTTAAATAAACCTTGATATATTATCCCTTGTGTTGCAGTAGATTATAATATGGGTATATATACACAATATAATTTTTGAATATCAGCAGTGACTTGAATATCTTTGATATACAATATAACTTTTTTGGATATCAGAAGTGACTTGAATATCTTTGATACATACTGTGTAATTGATCGTTTTTTGCAACGGGGTTTTATTTTTAATATCTTGGTTTAGAGTCTGGCATGTGTTGGTGCTTTGGTGTACAAACTTTAGTGGTATATACTTAGTGACGAACAGTATATCTCACTTTGTATATTATCAACTGTTTTTAGTCACTTGGCAGCCTTGGCCTATTTTGCTTTTATAATATAATACATAAGAGACGGTATTCTAAATATTTACAAAAGTTTCTTTGAGTGATATGTTCTATGCAGCCTACTTGGTTTGTGTATCGATAGCTTATCGCTGATAGTTACAATATACATATAAGTAACCAGTTATAAGTTCTGGCTGTTATAGCTTAAAGGTGTTCACACGATATTGATCTTTACTTTATTCTAAAGTGGCTGTATTTTGATTTCTTTAAAAGTTAGCGATTGCAATTTTTTACCGTCTAGAATGCTTAAAGTTATCTTATGGCACTGTAATTGCTAGTACCCGGCTTTTGTACACTTATACTATCAACAAATGATTGCTGCGTTGTAAGTTGGAGCAGCCCAAATATGTGGCTAACAGTTATAATAGTGATCCTTAATTGGCTTTTTAAAGTTGTCACTGGCTAACCGCTATAGCTATACGGTATTATTATATAGTTTTTTACAATCTATATCCGTGCGATTGATTTCGCAAGTTGGCCGTTATAACTGTTGTTCTATTACCCTGTAGATAGCTTTTAACGATTGCCACTAGCGGTTTTCAAATAACCCCCAAATTGTTAGTACTGATTTAAGTCAAATGCCACTATAATAAAGTGTTACTTTTTAAAGTTAACTATGCCATTTAAAAAAGAAAAACAACAGGGTATTGTCAGATACCCATCCCTAACATGTTTCGCCGATAGCGTTTCGGCTTTTTCAAAGGTGACGCGGGCCGGCGTCTCAGGGTATTTAAATGCGTATGCGCAAACCCATTGGCTACATTTCAACCAATCGCGATCCTCTGAAATGCTTAAGGAGGCAATGTTTCGGCATGATTGACGTTTGTGAGGCTGGAAACTCGATCCCATACTTGACAGCTGGAATACACTTGAGTGTGAGACGAGCATTTGAGAGCATTGAAATTATATAAAGTATATTTTAATAGAATTTAATACTAACGTGATATAACATGACGAAATTTAAAGTGCGATCATATATGGCCATCGGTTGTCATATCAGTATTTTATTCTCACCTGCTTTATGGCAGGGTATATTTGTTCACATTACTTTATTGTTAGTTTGTTGCCTAAGTGTAGTGATGTTTACGATCTTTGTTGTACTTTATACTCTGAGTCATATTCAATACATTTTTGTACTGTGTCCATTCAGGACGTACACATCTTGCCCTCTATTACACTCAATTACAGTCTCCCTCGTAAAGCGGTTTGCATCAAATACCATTAAAAAATGCTATTTATTATGTTTACGGGGGAAATCGAATATTGTTGCTACATTTCTGCTGTGACAAAACAAAGCCCTCAGGCTGAGATTCTCTCGTGGGGGGAGATGTATCTTGTATATTTGTTTGATCAGTTTTCTAAATGTGACATATTCATGGTGGAGAAAGAAAAGGGGGGAGGGGATGTGATATTGTGATGTGATACCTGAAGAAGGGGAAAAGTAATGGTAGTTGATAACGACAGGGGTGGTGTGACCCAGTTTGTGTTGTTATTACTGGAGGTGACATGGAGTGACAGAGGTGATTAGCTGATAAAAGTATCTTTTCAACCTATTTTAATTTTAAATTTACTAATGGCAAAATGTATTAAAGTAGAATGGTTGAGGTGGATACAGGTAGGACTGCATTTAAGGTATGAATCACTTTATTTTTATTCATAATTTTTGCTGACGTGGTATGTCAGAATTGGCAAACATACATTTAAGGATTTAATTACATGATTTTGTATTTGTTTTTAATAACAAAGTGTATCAAAATTAAAGAAGTGAGGTATGTGAGAGTGCGAGTACATAGGGAAGTAGAGAACCCCATATCTACTGTGTTGGGGAATAAGATTAATTGAATGATATTGTTTTGGTTTTTGATCACAAGGTGTATCAGAATTAAAAAAGTTTGGTATGTGCTAGTGCCATTACGTGGGGGAGTAGAATAACCCATATATAATGTGTTAGGAAATGAGGATGCGATGGTGAAGTGCACTAATGTGCTTTGGAATATAAGGACGTGGGTGTGAGATAATGTTGTGCACGTTATACTAAGTGATGTTGCCATCAAATACTTTTTTAATATGTCATCTGATGAAAACCCAGACCACAACCAATTCACACTTAATTTGCTCAAATTTGTGCTAACTAAAAACTATTTTCTCTTCAACAACAAGTTTTACCTCCAAACTCAAGGCACCGCCATGGGCACGGCCTGTGCTCCCACCTACGCTAACTTATTTTTAGGGTGGTGGGAGCAAACTACGGTATTCTGTGACACAAATGATGAATATTCAGATAAAATCCCGATATGGATTCGATACATAGACGACATCTTGTTCTTATGGGAAGGCACGGAAGAAGACCTTGATCACTTTCTATCAAAGCTAAATCAGAACAATCTGAACATCAGATTAACCCATCACAAAAGTCGGACAATATCTCCTTTTTGGACTTATTAATCTGTAAGGAAGAAGATGGCTCCCTGAGCACAGATTTATATCGAAAAGAAACAGCCACGAACAATGTTTTATTTGCCACTAGTGCCCATGCACCAAATACTACAAAATCTCTACCAGTCGGTGAATTCTTGAGACTAAGGAGAAACTGCTCACAAGATATGACTTTTAAGAAAAGAGCTGCAGAATTGGAAAAACGTTTACTCCTGAGGGGCTACAGCAAGAGATCTATTCACAAGGCTAAGACAAGAGCATACTGCTAGATCTGAACTATTAAAAACAAAAAACAAAAAAGGTGATAATAAGACCAGACTAGTATTGACGTACAACCAGCAAACACAGCAAATTGTGAATATTATTAATAACAACTGGCACATACTACAAGCGGACCCCCTTCTAAAGGACCTAATAGGAGAAAGGGTTCAACTCAGCTATCGCAGAAGTAGAAACCTAAAGGAAATGCTGAGTCCCAGTCATTTCGTACAAAAATCCAATTCTACCAGAGCTCCAGAAAAAGGTTCATTTTTATGTGAAAATTGCTCCTCATGCTGCAACATGATTAAAAAGAAATCCATCACTGATAGATTTGGGAAAGATCATCAAATCAAGAGTTATATTAACTGCAACTCCAGCGGAGTAATCTATGTCCTCCAGTGCAAATGTCCTAGAGTGTATATAGGTATGACGACAAGAACCATACACACCCGACTGATGGAACATTTGCGAAACATTCGTAATGCCCCGAAAGATCTATCTAAAGACAAAAAAATTATATCAGTAGCTTCACATTTCTTTAAACACCATCAATCCAAAACATCTGAATTAAAATGCTTTGGAATCCAGAAGATATCTCTGGGACTAAGAGGAGGCGACCTTGAGACAGCGTTACTCAAGGCTGAAGCAAAGTGGATATACCTAATGGATAGCGTATACCCCAAAGGCATGAATGAACAGAACAATTACTCGATGTTCATATGAAGAACCCGAACACCTGTAATATACTCAATAATAAGAAAATATTGTTGTTAACACTCTCCACAGCCCCAAATTCAATTTAAGGCAAGATTCAAGACTCAGCTGTTCAATATAGATCTCTGAACTATAAATAAATATTATGCAAAGCCACACAACCAAATTAAAATAAAAATACAAAAGTAACAAAACTATTAAAATAATGTTCAGGTTAATTTAGCCCCTCCATTTTCACTCAAATTCTTATCCCTTGGATGGAAATTAAAAAGAAAAACACTTTGATCAAATATTTGAGAATGGGGGTCTCTGTCATCACCACTTATATCTCCATGTGTGTGCATTTACCACCATTCACAATTCTTCACTTTACTCTCATCCTCCCCTTTTTGTCATCACCACTGATATCTCCATGTGTGTGCATTTATCACCACCCGCTATTCTTCACTCCATTCTCATCCTCCCCTTTTTGTGCATCTACACATCACCAGCATCACTCTTAGTGTTTAACTAGCTCCCTATACAACATCACTTAGTATAACGTGCACAACATTATCTCACACCCACGTCCTTATATTCCAAAGCACATTAGTGCACTTCACCATCGCATCCTCATTTCCTAACACATTATATATGGGTTATTCTACTCCCCCACGTAATTGCACTAGCACATACCAAACTTTTTTAATTCTGATACACCTTGTGATCAAAAACCAAAACAATATCATTCAATTAATCTTATTCCCCAACACAGTAGATATGGGGTTCTCTACTTCCCTATGTACTCGCACTCTCACATACCTCACTTCTTTAATTTTGATACACTTTGTTATTAAAAACAAATACAAAATCATGTAATTAAATCCTTAAATGTATGTTTGCCAATTCTGACATACCACGTCAGCAAAAATTATGAATAAAAATAAAGTGATTCATACCTTAAATGCAATCCTACCTGTATCCACCTCAACCATTCTACTTTAATACATTTTGCCATTAGTAAATTTAAAATTAAAATAGGTTGAAAAGATACTTTTATCAGCTAATCACCTCTGTCACTCCATGTCACCTCCAGTAATAACAACACAAACTGGGTCACACCACCCCTGTCGTTATCAACTACCATTACTTTTCCCCTTCTTCAGGTATCACATCACAATATCACATCCCCTCCCCCCTTTTCTTTCTCCACCATGAATATGTCACATTTAGAAAACTGATCAAACAAATATACAAGATACATCTCCCCCCACGAGAGAATCTCAGCCTGAGGGCTTTGTTTTGTCACAGCAGAAATGTAGCAACAATATTCGATTTCCCCCGTAAACATAATAAATAGCATTTTTTAATGGTATTTGATGCAAACCGCTTTACGAGGGAGACTGTAATTGAGTGTAATAGAGGGCAAGATGTGTACGTCCTGAATGGACACAGTACAAAAATGTATTGAATATGACTCAGAGTATAAAGTACAACAAAGATCGTAAACATCACTACACTTAGGCAACAAACTAACAATAAAGTAATGTGAACAAATATACCCTGCCATAAAGCAGGTGAGAATAAAATACTGATATGACAACCGATGGCCATATATGATCGCACTTTAAATTTCGTCATGTTATATCACGTTAGTATTAAATTCTATTAAAATATACTTTATATAATTTCAATGCTCTCAAATGCTCGTCTCACACTCAAGTGTATTCCAGCTGTCAAGTATGGGATCGAGTTTCCAGCCTCACAAATGTCAATCATGCCAAAACAACGCCTCCTCAAGCATTTCAGAGGATCGCGATTGGTTGAAATGTAGCCAATGGGTTTGCGCATACGCATTTAAATACCCTGAGACGCCGGCCCGCGTCACCTTTGAAAAAGCCGAAACGCTATCGGCGAAACATGTTAGGGATGGGTATCTGACAATACCCTGTTGTTTTTCTTTTTTAAATGGCATAGTTAACTTTAAAAAGTAACGCTTTATTATAGTGGCATTTGGCTTAAATCAGTACTAACAATTTGGGGGTTATTTGAAAACCGCTAGTGGCAATCGTTAAAAGCTATCTACAGGGTAATAGAACAACAGTTATAACGGCCAACTTGCGAAATCAATCGCACGGATATAGATTGTAAAAAACTATATAATAATACCGTATAGCTATAGCGGTTAGCCAGTGACAACTTTAAAAAGCCAATTAAGGATCACTATTATAACTGTTAGCCACATATTTGGGCTGCTCCAACTTACAACGCAGCAATCATTTGTTGATAGTATAAGTGTACAAAAGCCGGGTACTAGCAATTACAGTGCCATAAGATAACTTTAAGCATTCTAGACGGTAAAAAATTGCAATCGCTAACTTTTAAAGAAATCAAAATACAGCCACTTTAGAATAAAGTAAAGATCAATATCGTGTGAACACCTTTAAGCTATAACAGCCAGAACTTATAACTGGTTACTTATATGTATATTGTAACTATCAGCGATAAGCTATCGATACACAAACCAAGTAAGCTGCATAGAACATATCACTCAAAGAAACTTTTGTAAATATTTAGAATACCGTCTCTTATGTATTATATTATAAAAGCAAAATAGGCCAAGGCTGCCAAGTGACTAAAAACAGTTGATAATATACAAAGTGAGATATACTGTTCGTCACTAAGTATATACCACTAAAGTTTGTACACCAAAGCACCAACACATGCCAGACTCTAAACCAAGATATTAAAAATAAAACCCCGTTGCAAAAACCGATCAATTACACAGTATGTATCAAAGATATTAAAGTCACTTCTGATATCCAAAAAAGTTATATTGTATATCAAAGATATTCAAGTCACTGCTGATATTCAAAAATTATATTGTATATATATACCCATATTATAATCTACTGCAACACAAGGGATAATATATCAAGGTTTATTTAAAACCGTATTATGAACTTATAACTATCAGAAACTCAGTAATTTACCTGAAGGAGTTAACAATACTTATATAGAGATTTATAGATCCATAAAGTGAAAAAAACAAAACTACTCAAGTATACCAGTTACTAAAGTGACCCTTACTGATAGTACTTTGCTATTTACTTTTCAAATACGGTTGATTCAATATATACGGAATGTCTGCATGACAGAATTTTGAAATATACAGCGGTGTAGAATACCCCAGAACACCAGCTAATTATTCATTGGGTAGACTCATATTTACTATTTAGATAATCCAGAATATTTTACAATAGAGGTAATCTATCCACTTGATATTCAGTGCCACTTCTTTATATTTAGTAAAGTTGCTATGTGTTTTTAAAGTACACACACATACACTACCACAATTGTTTTAATTTAATGTTGATTTAATAAAAGTTATGTTTTAATTTTCCTTCAAACCTTTGGCTCACAATGGCTGTTTAAGTTTCATACCATTATTAATATTTTCACAAGGAACTGTCATGTCATCCATGGCTGCAGTGGAGGTCTGTGGCATGAGATCTGGTGAATCAGGGGCCTGCAGTCTCAGCTCGCCAATTGTGCAGGTGTCTTGGCTTTTGAAGTAAGAGTTCAATTTACCTCCTGCATTTATGTTTCCTTTTGATGCCTTATCCGTTTTATTTTTATTTTTGGAGGCCATCTTATGAGTCTCTCTGAAGGAGTTGTAAATGAGTAGTATGTGCAATACTCTATTAGGGGGCTATAGTGGTGCAGTGTTTTCATAAAGTTACAAAATTCGCTTTAGGTATCCCCACTTCAGGTAAATCCATAGAGCCCAATCATCTCTTCTGCGTGGGTATACAGGCAATTGGTGGTCAGCTCTGGGTCACAAAAAATGTGTGTATGTAGGGCTGTTATTTAGAGTAGTTGAGGCCTCCAAAAAGTGATATATCGTGCAGGTTATTATGTGTGGTTTGCCTCAACTGTATGGCTTAAAAGTGCATGTACGGCTCACCTTCTGCGTGATGTTATTTGACTAGGCCCAGAATTTTGCATGCGTCAGAGCTGATCGGGTCAGTAGGCCCAGAGCACGCCACCTCCGCGAACCTTCCCTGTGCTGTTTGTAACTTAGGAGCGGTCAAGCTTAGTCGCTGGCAGTTGGTAAGTGTCACAGTCTTTCCCTTTCTAGTTGTAAACCGGGAAACCGGGATCTGCAATGCTGCGTCGGCTCCTTTTCTTGTGCGCCGCAGATAGGCCTTGCGCTGCGATCGATATTTAGGACTCTGATTCTCCTTCAGCCAGTGGGAAGGTATGTGTCCAGCATGTTATGTTAGATGGCAGTGGTTGATGACCCAGTGATGGGCAGTTGAATGCTATATAATGCCCATTAAGGTGATTGCTAGCCGGAGCTCCTGTATCGTGCGACCATTAGGTTTGCTGGTCGGCTCCGCCCCCGTAGTATTAACTTTTTAATTGTCTAAACAAGGAGGGCCCACATTTTTTAAAAATAATTACTTTTTTATGAGGAGGGCCAGTAACTAATTTCTCAATTGACCACTTATTTAAGAGAAAATACCGTAAAAAAAATTACATAGGAAAATATTACAAATGAGATTCATTTAACTATATGTATGTAAGGATAGGGTCTGAAGGACTAGTAATCCAGTAGCAGGCAATAGCACACCCTTCTGTACATTTCTTCTAGAAGAAACCTGGAGTGAAACAAGTCTAGTAAAGGTGTGGGGGTGTTTAGTAGAAGTGACCAAGGGAGATCTAAAGCTGCAGTCAAGTGCAGAACCAAGATCAAAACCAGGTAGACAATCCAGACAAGCAGAAGCTCACACGGGCTAGGTAGAAGGCAAGGTAACAGAGAGAAGCCAGATGTCAAAACCTAGAATCAGTCCAGCCAAATGTCAAACTAAGGGCTTAGACAGGAGGCACAGTCTGAATATCAAGCTAAGTAACAGTTAAAAATGCAACAGGATTCTGGGGGCTAGCCAAGAGACAAAACTGTTGAGAAAAGCCATGAATCAGGGATCCAGAGGTCAATAAAAAATGCAAGACAGGAATAATGCAATAGCAAAAATAAAAAAGGAACAAAAAAAAAAAACAGGACCCCACTGAGGATAAATGGGAGCTGGGGAGACTAATGATTTGTCTCTAGAATAAGTAACAATGGAATGCCCAGCATCCATTGCTCAAATATAAGACCACTCTAGGCATGTTTTATGCAGCACAACATTTTATTTCATAAAGAGGACTTAAACAAACCTCTGCATCAGTGTAATGCATTTCCTTTAGAATTGCCTGGTGATTCTTGCACTGCACGTTAAATTGCTGTTCTGTAAAAAGGTGAGTTCTGATGGTGAGGCTGACAATATACTACTCAAATTTACAACATTTGGTACAAATACACATATTTAATTCCCTAAAGAGAAGAGAACAAATGTCCTTCCAGCAAAACATTCACAACATCTGTTTTCTGCTCACTGGTGCTGAAACACAGAAACTCTTGGAGGGCTGGATGTGACCCTGATTTAAAAAGAATAAAACCATTATACCGAAATATAAAGGTTTTACACAAATTTAATGGCATATTGGTAAAAAAACAAAAGGCAGAATTCTAAGTTTTGGTTAAAAAACTCTGAAAAGGTTGTTAATTCTAGATTCCACACATATATATATATATATATATATATATATATATATATATATATATATATATATATATATATATATATTCTACATACCCATTCATTAAAGTATATATATAGCCATAGCTACTATATATACTGTATATATATATATATATATATATATATATATATATATATATACACACACACACATATACAGGGAGTGCAGAATTATTAGGCAAGTTGTATTTTTGAGGATTAATTTTATTATTGAACAACAACCATGTTCTCAATGAACCCAAAAAACTCATTAATATCAAAGCTGAATAGTTTTGGAAGTAGTTTTTAGTTTGTTTTTAGTTTTAGCTATTTTAGGGGGATATCTGTGTGTGCAGGTGACTATTACTATGCATAATTATTAGGCAACTTAACAAAAAACAAATATATACCCATTTCAATTATTTATTTTTACCAGTGAAACCAATATAACATCTCAACATTCACAAATATACATTTCTGACATTCAAAAACAAAACAAAAACAAATCAGTGACCAATATAGCCACCTTTCTTTGCAAGGACACTCAAAAGCCTGCCATCCATGGATTCTGTCAGTGTTTTGATCTGTTCACCATCAACATTGCGTGCAGCAGCAACCACAGCCTCCCAGACACTGTTCAGAGAGGTGTACTGTTTTCCCTCCTTGTAAATCTCACATTTGATGATGGACCACAGGTTCTCAATGGGGTTCAGATCAGGTGAAAAAGGATGCCATGTCATTAGATTTTCTTCTTTTATACCCTTTCTTGCCAGCCACGCTGTGGAGTACTTGGACGCATGAGATGGAGCATTGTCCTGCATGAATCATGTTTTTCTTGAAGGATGCAGACTTCTTCCTGTACCACTGCTTGAAGAAGGTGTCTTCCAGAAACTGGCATTAGGACTGGGAGTTGAGCTTGACTCCATCCTCAACCCGAAAAGTCCCCACAAGCTCATCTTTGATGATACCAGCCCAAACCAGTACTCCACCTCCACCTTGCTGTTGTCTGAGTTGGACTGGAGCTCTCTGCCCTTTACCAATCCAGCCACGGGCCCATCCATCTGGCCCATTAAGACTCACTCTCATTTCATCAGTCCATAAAACCTTAGAAAAATCAGTCTTGAGATATTTCTTGGCCCAGTCTTGACGTTTCAGCTTTGTGTGTCTTGTTCAGTGGTGGTCGTCTTTCAGCCTTTCTTACCTTGGCCATGTCTCTGAGTATTGCACACCCTTTCTCATTACAGAGATGCACATCACCTAATATGCTTATTTGGTAGTAGGCTTTCGAGCCTATACAGCTTGGAGCAAGACAACATGCATAAAGAGGATGATGTGGTCAAAATACTAATTTGCCAAATAATTCTGCACTCCCTGTATATATACATATATATATATATATATATATATATATATATATATGTTTATACAGTTTATATATATATATATATATATATATATATATAAAAGGAATGAAGGTGCACTCTTTAGGGCTTTTTACTCTATCACTGCTTTATTGTGTAAAGTTTCAGGGTTTCACCCCCATCATCAGACATACTGACATACTGAAAGACAAAAAAACATAACTTACCCCTTCACCAAAATATAGCATATCACTGATGCTGAACACCACGTCCTGGTTTTGACTCCACCTCTGCTATTGGATGCATCATTGCCTAATAACAAGGTAACATTTTCAAATATACAAAACATTTCAGCGCAAGTTCCAGCTTAAAAAAAACATGTGACTTCATCACTTTTTATGTACCTGAGAGGGAACTAACTGCTAATGCATTTATGTTTGAGAAATATGATCAGAGATCTCTTTCATTGGTTTCTGTTTTTTCTAATTCTTTAATTGTATTGGTTAGAATACGGTGGGTAAAAACACATTTATGTTTTATTCTGGTTTCATTTTGTAATCTAATTTTTATTTTAGATTGTTAAACATATAAGAGGAGGAGTATTATCATAATAAATTCTTATTTCTTTTTTTTTAAATGTCTGATTATTTTTTATTTAATCTTTTGAAATTATTACAAAACTTATACATTCCTCTAATATGTATGGTAGACAGGGTCTTCACATTTGTAAACCACTACCTGTACAAGTGTTATGATACAGGAAGTTGGTAGGTGGAGCCTTTTACACATATAAATTTTACTTGAAAGGTGTGTAATTTTAGCTCATTCTGTAATATTTTACTTACTCTTGAGAAAGGGGATTTATTAACTGAAACCATTTGAGTACTTTAACTTATGATAAGCTTTTTAAATGTTGTTTTATTAAACAGGAATTATTTGGATGCTAACCAGATTCCTGATTCATTCAATAAAAGGGTATTTTCACACTCCTTCCTGTGAGTACACTCTATTTAGTGTAGTTTCCTTTTCTCACTATATTGCACTATTTTTGTTCTTCTTTCATTGAGGCTTCCCTGATTGAAAAGAAACAGGATAAACCCTAGAGCAAGAATACATTAGCTGATTTAAAAGCCAAGAGATGGACAGTGCATATTTATGCAATAATAATATTTAATAAAGTATTTAACTGTGTATTTACTGTAAATATTTCACATTCTAATGTTCTTCCCATAGGGGAATATGTTCTTTGTATTTATAAATATATATGCCTATAAATATCTGGATATATTTATGCCTATATATAATTTTATATACATATATATATATATATATATATATATATATATATATATATATATATATATATATATATATATATATATATATATAGGTATATATATAGGTATAGATATATATTTTAAAAAAAAAATCATATATATAGAAATATGTATTTATGAATAAATCGAACATATTCTTGTAAGTAAAGAACATTGGAATGTGAAATTTTAATATTTAATATGTCACGTTGGTTTGGAAAAAGCAGGTAGACAATGTGAGTTGTGGTACAAGTTAAATGGTATTTTTTTTGGGGATGGGTAAAGTGCTGGTCCGATATCAACCCATTACAACTAGTGCATCCCGCACATCTGTAACAGCAAAGTTTCTTCACATTTAACTGTGTTTTTCGAATAACAGTGTTTGAGATCTGTATGAACCAGAATGTCCAGTAGAGATCTTGCTTTCCTATAGTCATCTCTAGGAAGTGGCATGTTGTGAAAAGGTAGCATAGATACTAAGATATGCCAATTCTTCCAATAATTTTAACCAATACCTCATGTATCACCTGTGTATGTGGTGATAAAGGTAAGGTTTGTTTTTTTTCTTCTCTTTTGGGATCCTATCCTGCTGAATATCCTGAAATAAAGACAGACACAATTTTTGTTTATCCAGTTGTAATTACTCAGTGCAACTTATAACATCCAAGTGAAATATATAACACCAACATGTCAGGCAAAAATAAAGACAATTCAAAAACAGAATCACTGAGTTGGAAAAAAGATCTCCCCCTCCTAAAATTACTTGTAAACTCAATCAGGTGTAGCTAATCACCTTCTCAATGGCACACACAAAACCATTTGACCTTCCTTCAACTGTGATCAACTGTGGGTATATTGATTAGCTCAGAATGAAAAGAGCTTTCCTGGAGTATCTCAGTCCCTGGTAGTGCAACTGAAGAAAACAATCAACTATGGGTGACAAGGCACTGTCAAAAGATCTCTGGGATAATGTTGTGGACAGGCAAAAGTCAGGAGATGGACACAAGCAAATATCAAAGGCCTTATCAATGCCTAGAAGCACAGTGAAGTCTATTATTAAGAAGTGGAAGGTATTTGGTACCACACAGACCCTCTCTGGATTAGGATATCACTCCAAACTGGATGAAAGAGCCAGGAGGACACTGGTTAGAGATGCTACCAAGAGGCCCACAGCAACTCTGAAGCAGTTGCAGGAATTTATTACAAATAGTGGTCATTGTGTGCATGTGACAACAATATCACAGATTCTCAACAAATGTGGCTTGTATGGGAGGGTTGCAAAAAAAAGCCACTCCTCAAAAAAAGGCCACATGCAGTCACAACTGAGCATTGCCATAACACACCAAGGAGATTCTGAGGCCACATGGAAAAAGGTGTTATGGTAAGATGAGACTAAAATTTAATTATTTGGCCTCAAAACCAAACGATATGTCTGGAGAAAATCCAATACAGCTCACTATCCAAATAACACCATACCTACAGTAAAGCATGTAGGTGGTAATATCCTGTTATGGGGGTGTTCCTCTGCAGCAGGTACTGGAGCACTTGTCCGGATAGAAGGAGTAATGGATGGGGCAAAATACTGTCAAATTCTTAAGGAAAATCTGCTGCCCTCTGCCAGGAAGTTGTCAATGGGAAGAAAATTTACATTCCAACATGACAATGACCCAAAGCACACAGCAAAAATGACAACAAAGTGGTTGAATGAGAAAAAGGTGAATCTCCTTGCATGGCATAGTCAGAACCCAGACTTAAACCCCATTGAATATCTGTGACATAACTTGAAGACTGCCATCCACAAACGGTCACCATCAAATGTAACAGTACCGGAACAGTTCTGCAAAGAAGAGTGGGCAAATATTGCACAGTGTAGATGTGCAAAGTTAGTAGAGACATATCCCAACAGACTAAAGGCTGTAATAAAAGCAAAAAGTGGTTTAACAAAATACTGACACAAGGGGGTGATCCTTTTTTCAAACTCAGTGATTCTGTTTTTGAATTGTCTTTATTTTTGACTGACATGATGGTGTTATATCTTTCACTTTGATGTTATAAGTTGCACTGAGTAATTACAAATAGATAAACAAAAACTGTGTCTATCTTAATTTCAGTCTGCAAAGCAACAAAATGTAATTACTTGCAAAGGGTGACTGTTTTCAATACCCACTGAAATTTTCAAATATACATGGTTTCACAAAATGAAAGTGCATGTTACTCATAAAGTACGATTAACATTCATAGATACAAAAATTACAGCTCTATAGAATCAGAAGCAGAAAAGACAGAATTACATTGTAGATAAATGAGATATATCCACCTCAAAGACTATGCTCCAGAAGCCTGCACCTCTTGAGACTGAAGACCTGAACAAAACTCGCCAACATGGAGAGAATTCATAGAAAATCTTTGGGGGCTATTTTTTAGCACTATATTTTAATTAGACTTGTGTGTGGCGGAAACATTTGTTTCAATTAATTTCGGACCGATTCGAATTTGTTCGAATTTCATTTTAGGATAAATTTGAATTCAAATACATTAAAATGTATTCGTTTTGGATTCATTCGAATTCAAATAAATTTGGATGTATTCGGTTCGGATTCGATTCGTAAATTCGGAAGTTTGGTATGTGTTAGGTGGAATGTGCTGCGTATTAGTCTAGTATTATGTACTGTATATTAGGTGTAACCCATCTGAATCAACATAAGTACCAATCTCACAGATACCAGCTACACAATATGCACAGAGCTAGAATAGGTATATAACCTAATATACAGTACATAATACTAGGGCAATACACAGCACATCCCACCTAAGTACCAACCTCACAGGTACCAGCTACATAATGTGTCCTGCATAGAGCTAGCAGAGTGATATAACCTAATATACTGTACAATACTAGTGTAATTGTGATTAGTCCATGGCCATTCAAATGTAACAAATTAATCCAAACTAATTCAGATGTATTAGTTACAAATGCATTCAGATTAGTTTAGTTTCGTTGCTAGGGTATTTCAGAAATTTGAATGTATTTGAAGCTCCGAATTTGACAAATTTGTCCAAATTTCAATTCGGAACGAAACAAAACGCACATGTCTAATTTTAATTTAGATGTCTCTCACAACCAGAATCCGACATAAGGGATTAAATGCCCTATTGTATCAAATTAATTACTACCCCAACACATCCATCAACACCCAACCACCCAAAGTAAACTCACAAACGATTAGTAGAAGACCATACTAGCTGTGTTTATAATAATAATTTAGATTTTATTTACCTGGCTGTGTGGCATGGAGCATTGTCCAGCTGAAAAAATAATCCTTAGAGTTGGGGAACATTGTCAATGCAGAAGGAAGCAAGTTTTCTTCCAGGATAACCTTGTACGTGGCTTGATTCCTGTGTGTGCCCAATTACAGATCATCTTCTCTGATGAGTCCAATTTTCAGCTTTGCCCAACACCTGATGATATAATGGTTAGACTGAGACCTGGAGAGTCCTACAAGCCACAGTGTATCGCACCCACTGTGAAATTTGGTGAAGGATCAATGATGATCTGGGGGTGCTTCAGTAAGGCTGGAGAAAGCCAGATTTATCAAGCCATGAATCAAGTGCAGAAGGTTATCCTGGTTATCCTGGAACCAAAAGTATATATTTCTTATCCTTAAAATTAGGTTTAAGAGATAATTTAACATTGTGTCCCCTTCTGTTTGGAGATACCATTTTTTAATATAGTTTTTAAACTATACCATTTTTTTATATAATTTTTAACTGCTTTTTCTCTTTGATGTCAAAGAAAAATTCAGAGTTGTTCTTACACATTTCATAATAATATACTATTTCTAAATAAAAAAAAAAAAAAATTACATAAACCCTAAGTGAATAAAAAAAACTGTCATGTAACCTAAAGTATAGTTTATAAACCCAGACTCTATTTATAAAAGATAATTATATAGATTTTATTTTATTTTTATATACAAATCTTCACCTATTATTATTTTCAAATCTTTGGATACTTTCTGTTCTGTTTTACGAACTATAAGCAGTTTAAGATATTGGTTTGTTGATAATTATGCATATAATTATTTTATCACCTATGTTTATTGCTACTAACATAGCATATGTTGCTATTATTCTAACATAGCATATGCTGTATGTTGTTACTAATCTGACATAGCATATGTTGTTGTTGTTATTATTATTATTATTATTAATAATATTATACATAATTATAATATGATGTGCTGTTTTCACTAATAATTTATAACTAGTAACATGTGATACTAGTTATAATCTTGATTTGTGATTAAAAAAACAACATTTAAAACAGGGCAAAGATGTGTCTGTCTATTATAAAATCCCAAATTTCATAATTTATAGCATACCCTTATTTTATAAACTACTATGACATTTAGACACAACGGGTTGCATGTACTAAGTAGCACTAGATGTTTTGGAGCACTTGTGAGCAAGTTTACCACAATGTGAGAAGAAATGGTAACCCTGAACAAGTTTGTTTGGGGTATTTGACAGATCACACGAGAAAAGAAGGAAACATTGCACAAGGTACATCTGCTGATGTTCACCACAAAGGCAGGCGGACAAGTTCCCAAAATTGGAACCTATTCTGTGGGACACTAAAGATCCTTGGGGAAATGGGCCTATTGAGCACTGGGATCTCATATTTATATAAGCAGTGTAATGGTGCCCATGCTTCTCTGAAAAGGAAACCCATTGCATACTGGCCACTTGAACAAAATTTCTATTGTGGAGTTGCCATTAAAAAATATGATATGGGACCAGTAGATGAACTGAAGTATACTGACTATTCTAATGATAATGGTATTAAATTATGCTGCAGTTTCTCAATTGTTGTCTACTTCCTGAAAGTGTGTGGTTGATTTAAAATATATATTTCTATATCTGTCTATATATATATATATATATATATATGACTATATGTAAAAAAAAAAAAAACCAATATATATATATATATATATATATATATATATATATATATATACACACAGTATATATATATATATATATATATATATATATATATACATACATACACGCACACACATCTATATGAATATATACATATATATATATATATATATATATATTCTATGTGAAGAACATTGCAATTTTAAGTATCTCTATTCAAAACACATTAAAACAGAATAATGATTTAGTATGTTTCATGATATTTTATTATACAGTATATAAATACATATTTTGTTTTATTTTTTAAATACACTAAGTAGATAGGACAAATCGTAATAAATGTCTCCCATGAAAAGTAAGGAACTACTGCACTCTTTTATCAAAAATATCAAAAATGATTTATTAGTAAAAGTATAAATATATAGTCAGAAACAGATATTTGGCTCACACAGCAGATCATACTGTAGGATCCAGCACCCATATATATACAACAATCAGCTAAAATTATTATAGAAAATTCTATTACATGTATGACCGGTCACATGACTTAAACCCAGGTTGTTCACATAGGTACAGCGCTGTTATTAATCATATAAAAGCAGAATATGCCAGATCCGACTACACCCCCACTGAAAACAGGACCCAGTGGAAAATCCCAAGAGGTATGACCTGGGCATGTAAAGAATTGGGGATCTAAGCTGTCCAGAGTCAAATGTCTGCACAGCAAGTAAACTAAGAAATATAAGCACACTTCAAACAAGCAAATGTTAATGTAGCAAGGGATTGCAAAGCACATGCAAGGTAAGGGATAATACGGTTAGATCAAGTAATAGAACAGTCTACATTTGCAGCTTATATGTAAACTGATAACAATTCTAGATGCAGTCCCATATCTGAGTTACTTCCAACTTGTAAACCGCCATTTAGTGGCGTATGTTAAAGCATCCCATATGTTACCTAGTGGTTGCAACACAAGCATAGTCCTTCCAACTGCTTAACTGTTCATCAATCAAAGCAAGCAAATAAATATCCAACTTAACATATAGTCTTTTCCCTTAGCTGCTGCAAATCAAAGATGATGTCACTTGACTCATAACACTGGACTCTTCAGCCGTGCCATCAACATAAGTATATTGTTTGTTTAAAGCACCAAAACAAGTCACGTGGTAATGTCCACCAATGCCGATGCACATTTCATCCCCACGTCCTCAGACAGGATAGGATTTTCCACAGGACTGCTTGTTCTGTTCTTTCCTTTGATTTTTATAGAATTTGATGTCTCCGCCCATGGATACAGTGAATTATATCTCAAAAGTTACCATTAATTTGCCACATTCAGTAATTCCAAAACAAATTAATTTAATCTAGCAATACATAAAGAGCTATTAAAGAGCTTCTGTAACACAGCTCTGTATTCAGTACCGTGAACCCAACAGAGCATTCACCTTGTCAGATATATATTTTTACACCTCTCCAAAGCTTTCCCTTGTCTCCTTCAAAACCCCCTATATCTTCTATAATGCAGAACCCTGCCATAATATGAGATCACTGGTATCCTTTCATTCTGTGTCTTCCAATCTCCCCTTTGTGTGTGATCGTGCAAATGTCTCCGTCCTAGGATTTCTACATATTAGAACTCTCTCTTGATAACTGTTTAAAGTACCCCTTCCTCTTTGAAACAGGATTATTTTCCTTATATTGTGCTTTATCCTGCCTGTTATCAGATTGTTTTGTATAACTCCTTTCTTTTCTTTCCTGATAATCACCCTTATCCCCTAGATATTTTTCTCTTCATTTTTTTATTTCTTATGTGTGGTGTTTTATTTTATTTAGCTGCATACATTTTAAGTGGAAATAATTTTAGTGAGGGTATCGAAAGTTTGTGAAAAAGTTATCACATTTTTTTTATCATATTTGGCCACTGTGACATGAAAATCTAATACAATGACCTAGTTCAATACCTTGTGTTTGTCTACTTTTAATATACTGTATATATACATATAGTTCATTTGGGCAGCTATGCCATACCAAATAAGCCTTGGGCCCATTTCCCCCCAAAAAAGCAATCCTTTCAGAACTTTGATGCACAACTACAACTAGCAACTTTCTAATTATCAAAGCCAATGACAAACCCATAGGGGTATGGTATTCCTGAACATAGGGAATCATACAGATGATTTAATTACCATTTGACTACACAGGTTGTGTGTAAATAATTTCAGTGACAACGTTTTTGAAATTTTTTTTATTTTTTTTTAAAGTGATCTTGTCATACATCTTATGAGAAACTGGTGGCACAAAATAGCAAAAAATGGCCTAGATAAATAGAATGCATCTTCTACTTTATATATATATATATATATATATATATATATATATATATATATATATATTTGTTTATCAGGTTTGGGAATTTAGGCAGTTATGCCATCCCAATTGAGCCAAGGACCCATTGCTTGAATGTGTAAAAATAATATTTTTTTTTGAGAAATGTGATACACAATTGCAATTAGTGGCCTATTTTGGGCTGTCTTCTTTCAAAATATTGTTTTGTTGGTATTTTGTAAGAAATTGGGGAGTTATGCTATATCAAATGAAAGTTACTGCACCATTTTATAACATGACATCCATAGTTGCAGATACAAACTTTTTAATTTTAAAAGCTAACAATAATTATAGCTATGCATTACAAGGTTTTATGAACCTCTGAATGCAGAAGAAGGCGTCCCTTTGTGCCACTTAGCTATTTTCATTGCACAGCTTTTAGATTCCTGCTGTTGCACAAGAATACATTTGACAATGAAAACAGCCGAGAAGCATGAAGGGCAGTCTTCTTCCGCATTTGGAGGTTCAAAAAACCTCCAAATGCACATCTCTTTACCATTTATTTTAAAGTCAGCAATGTAACAAAAATAATAGCTTACAGAGAATATACAGAATAAAGAAAAAGATTATGTGTACCTTCAGGTTTGACAATAAAGTAAGTTTCCTTTGCTAAAGGTAAGAGTTAATCTGACACTAAAGCTGAGTCGAGAGGGGTAGTGTTAAAAAAGTTAAAAAATAAATGAAGGTTAAAATTTAAATTCATACAAAATATAATACACACAGTGGCCTATATCACATATAATATAACACAACAAATTTAATAAGGTGATTCAATATAAAATCTAAAAAAACAGCCAAAAAAACACACACAAAAAAAGATATTAGAAATAAAAGTGTTAGTACAGAATGAGTTAGTCACAGATTCAATAATGACAATATAACTAAGATATATATAAAATTACAAAAAAATTCAGTTGATAAGGATCATAAACATAAATGTAAAAAATGCTGCATTTAGAAAATAAGCAATAGTGGGTAATTGTCACACACTCAAGGTAGGATATTGCACATAATAATTACAGGAATAATTATATTAAAGTGCAAGTTCTGCAGATGGCTTTGCGTAAGCAGATATGCCCATGCATAGGCAAATACAGTAGTTAGTAAGCAAGAGTTATTATGCAGGATTTGGCAATAACATGCAAAAAATTCAAAGCAAAATTAATAATATTCACTCAAAGTAAATCCTTTTCCCTCAGAGTAAATCCTTATCCCTTGCGTCTTATTGTTATTTGATCCGCTGTTTATGTGAACGTTATTCCTCCAATAATTTTAAAATCCTTCATCGACAGCTCTAAAATGCAGATGAAAAAAACTTTTCTCAAAAGTTTGCAAGTATATTAACTTAAGATGTTTATCTGCACTTACAGTTAAGTTTCTTTTATTCTGCCCAGTTCCAGGGGTACGCCGCATCTGGCGTCTTATTTCCAATTTTGTCCGTTCCTTGTCTCAAAAGACCGGGTAAGTGAGAGAGGTCTGAAGGTGTCAGACTACGGTGGCCTTACTTGGCCAAAAAGAAGCAACGCATTTCGGATGTAGATCCTTTGTCAAGCTTCTGATTACTGAACTGAAGCTCCTTTTATAGCGGAGCAGCTAAATATTTAAAACGGTATTGCACATATATCCAAATGAATGTTGTTAATGACAAATCCCCACATTGGGTACATATATAACCTCTTAGCCAATTTAACACATAAAGGTATATAAATAAATGAATGAATGAGTATAATTTGATATGAATGAGTATAATTTGATAACATATATTTTTCAATATCCTTAAAATTTAACGTTAAAAATATTTTGATATTTTTTTTTTTTATTATTATATAGATCTTTAAAACCTAAAAAATACCTAAAAAGACCTAAAAAGATGACATATACCATTATACAGATGACCTTAGATTATAATTGGGATGAGACAGTTTTAATCCGGATGAGAAAGTTTATTTGTGTTTAAATTATTTACTAAAATGATAATATTGATAAAAAAGTGATAGAACAAAATTGGTTGAAAAGTAGCTCTGATTGATGACATGGAGCACCAATGTAACCCAATTCAGAATCCTATCCTATCCTATACTATATCCTAGACGTCCATCAGAGGATCCAAAAAACCTGCATATGGGACACATATGGTTAGACCATGAAATCAATCTTGCAAAAAACTACCTAAATCAAAATCTAAATTCATGCCTGCAGGGGTCAGGGTTTCTAAATCAAAAATCCATTTTGCTTCTGTTCTCAATAAGGCATTTGTGGGGTTACCTCCTCGCCAGTTCTTTTGTAACATCAATAATTGTATAACTAAAATGTTTAAATTTCCATTATTACATATTTTTAAATGTTTTGGAACTGGAAGGTCCTTGTTCCTCTCTTCGTCCATATGCTCAATTGATGAGATATGTTCTCAAATACGGTCACGGGCTGATCTGTCTGATTCTCCTATATATTATGCCCCACAGCTACATTCCAAGAGATATATAATATGTCTGTCTGTGCACCTGTATGTTCCTTTTATATAATATTCTTTCCCTGTTGTTGAGGATTTAAAAGATTTTTTTTCTTGGTAGCATATTTACAGGCCTTGCATGAGAGACAAGAAAAGAAACCTCGCATATCCTTGCCCCACAGGTCTTTTTGATTCTTTAAATGTTGTTTCTTTTTTAAATCGGTGGGCACTAGCATAGTCTTTAAATTGTTTTACTTTTTATACACTATTTTTGTGTTTTCGGGTAGGATAGGACCTAAAACTCCATCTTTTTTTAAAATTGGCCAATATTTCTTTATGATTTCCTTTATAACCCCTCTGTTATAATTATATTGAGTTATGAATGGAAGAAATAATTCATTACAAATGTAATTTTTGTTTACATAATAGCTGATCTCTTGGTTTATTTTGACAGATTAAACTGTCGGCTTCAATTTGTTCTTTATTGTATCTCCTTTCTTCAAATTTCTTTATTAAAATATTTGACTGTATAAGATAGTCTTCCTCATTATTACAATTTTTCCAAATTCTGGTAAACTGACTTTTTGGAATATTGTTCTTCCATCAATACAAATGACAACTAGATGCATGTATATAATTGTTTGCATCTACCGGTTTAAAATACGTTTTGATCAGAATTTTATTATTTACTATTCTGATGTCCAGATCTAGAAACTGTATATTAATGGGGCTACTGGTGTGGGAAAAACTCAAATTTATCTCATTATTGTTCATACAGGAAATGAACCAATATAAATCTTCTCTACTTCTCTCCACACTATCAAAATATTGTCTATATATCTTTTATACAGAACCAGGTTTGTTCCCAGGTCTACAGACCCCCAAACAATGTGTTCCCAAAAACCCATAAATAAATTTGCATAACTGGGAGCAAACCTGGTTCCCATTGCTGTGCCGCACAATTGAACATAGAATTCATCATTAAAAACAAAAAAAATATGATTTAAAATGTATTTTATACTATCAAGGATGAAATCCTTTTGCTCTTTAGGTATGGAATCATCTTTTTTCAAATAAAATTCTATAGCTTCCAAATTTCTTTGGTGTTCTATGCATGTATATAGTGCTGATACATCGCATGTGGCCAGAATAAAGTCATTTTCCCATTCAAGGTCATTTAAAATATTGAGGACTAAATATTTGAGTCCTTTAAATAGGAGGGGAGAGTGACTACATTCTTCTGTAAATATCGGTCTATATACTGAGATAGATTTGCTGATAGTGAGCCTATGCCTGATATTATTGGACGGCCCGGAGAGGAGGTGAGACATTTGTGAATTTTTGGTAGTCAGTAGAACAATGGGACCTTCGGGAATTTAGTAAACAGATATCCATATTCTTTATCATTTAAAATACCTAATTCATTTGCTTTAGAAAGATGGTTATCTAATTCTAGTTTGTAAGAGGGGGTGGGGTCTTTTTTCAAAAGTTTATATGTTTTACTATCTTTCAATAAGGTGTATGCCATATTAAGATATTGATCTTTATCCAATATAATGATCCACCCTCCCTTATCTGCTGGTTTTACAATGATTTCCTTGTTGGCTTCTAAATTCTTAATTGCTTCAAATTGTTTGGCGTCTAAATTTGGACATATTTTCTTTAATTTATTTTCATCTAGGTTTTTAATATCATCTAAAACCATTTTTTCAAAGGTTTCTATTGCTCCCCCTTTCATACATTTCGGGTGAAATGTAGACTTTTGTCTTAAATTAGTGTGTATATATTCCTCATCTTTCTTATTTTTGGTTTAGAGAGATCTCTCTTTTGAATGATGTTTTTAAAAAACATTTTTTTACTGTAAGATTTTTTACATATTTATGTACATCTATAAACGTGTTGAATTTATTTAACCTTTGTGTAGGTGCAAATGACAATCCTTAACTTAATATTTTTATCTCGCTTTCATCTAATGGATTTTTGCTCAAATTATATATTCCTTTACTTTCTATATTTGTCTTATGTTCTTTATCTGCCTGTTTGCCTCTCCCTCTCTTTCCTCGTTTTCTGAGGCTCTTCTTTTTCTTTGAGCTCTTGTTGATTGAGACACATTTGATTGTATTGGTGTTTGTGGATCTTTGCAGTGACTTGTGTGACCTTTGTCTAAAAAAGGCACCTTTTTTGGTCCTGAAGTAGATGGATTAGATGTTTCTATTGGATTAGCTATAGCTTTTTGAGCTTCATGGTCATCTGTGTTTAATGTTGTAAATCTATTTGATACTGTGACACTATATTTCTCATTCATATTTGAATTATTGGAATTATTTGAATTCCATCTGTTACTGTCTTCTCTCTGCAATTGTGGTTTATAGTAATTTTGGTAACTAGTATTATTTTCTGAATTGTATTGTTGCCAATGTTGGTATTGATTTCTATACTGAAATAGATTTTGGTGTTGGTATTGATTTCTATACTGAAATTGATTTCTATGATGGAATTGACCTATATCCTGATAATGATTACTATATTGATTTTGATTCCTTAACTGAAAATCTGCTTCTTCCCTCTGTTGTAAATGGGAATTTGGATAAAAAGATCTATTGTGTTGAGTTCTGTGTTGATCACTGTTAGAGTTCCTATATTGATATCTATTATAATTATAATTTATATAGTTTGATTTGTATTGGGGCCTAGTGTATTACTCATTTATGGTCCTATGTGCATAATGATTGCTATAATTTTCATTTATTTGTTGTGCTTTTGTACTTTCCTTACTAATATTCTCATCTCCTTTGGGCTTTTTTTCTGCTCTCCAACTGTGGGTAATGTATTTATCTGAATTACTGTCTGTCTGTAGAATGTCATCTTTGGTATTTTTTATATTTCTTTTCATTGATTTTTCTTTTTCTTTAAAATCTAAACTGTCTTTAAAATCTTTGAGTTTAATTTCCAGAAGAACAATTTTTAATTCTGTCTGTTTTAAGATAGAATTTCTATGTTCCAGAATCAATTTAATGAGTTTCATGGATGCCTCTTCTAGTATATCCCTCCATTTTTATTTAAAGGAGATATCTTCAAATTTAAAAGAACATTCTTTTTTTATTTTTAACCCTCTTGGGAAAATATTTTCTTGTATATAGGTATCAAAGAAAACACACTCAATTTTATGTTTCATTTCTATTAAAAGCAATGATTCTAATTCTGCTAATAATTTTGATAAAGTTTCTATGTCTACCTGTTTTTCAGGGTTTTTATTTTGTATAATACTCGCCATGTTAATATATAAACTGTTCCTAAGGTCAAATATACTTTCTTCCTCATTATTTCTGCTGCTACTCTCCATGTCTGGGAAGACTGGATAAATTTGATAAGAAAAATGAGAGAGCGCTGATAATGCAGGGGAAAAACTACACCAAAAACGAAAACAGGAAGATACAAATATTCCCCAGAAGGATATTTAAAAGACTAGATAAATGGAAAACTTCCTGCGCTAAAGGTAAGAGTTAATCTGACACTAAAGCTGAGTCGAGAGGGGTAGTGTTAAAAAAGTTAAAAAATAAATGAAGGTTAAAATTTAAATTCATACAAAATATAATACGCACAGTGGCCTATATCGCATATAATATAACACAACAAATTTAATAAGGTGATTCAATATAAAATCTTTAAAAAAACACACACAAAAAAAGATATTAGAAATAAAAGTGTTAGTACAGAGTGAGTTAGTCACAGATTCAATAATGACAATATAACTAAGATATATATAAAATTACAAAACAATTCAGTTGATCAGGATCATAAATGTAAAAAATGCTGCATTTAGAAAATAAGCAATAGTGGGTAATTGTCACACACTCAAGGTAGGATATTGCACATGATAATTACAGGAATAATGATATTAAAGTGCAAGTGCTGCAGATGGCTTTGCGTAAGCAGATGCGTAAGCAGATATGCCCATGCATAGGCAAATACAGTAGTTAGTAAGCAAGAGTTATTATGCAGGATCTGCATATGCAGGCATCAAAATCTAAATTCATGCCTGCAGGGGTCAGGGTTTCTAAATCAAAAATCCATTTTGCTTCTGTTCTTAATAAGGCATTTGTGGGGTTACCTCATCTCCAGTTCTTTTGTAACTTATCAATAATTGTATAACTAAAATGTTTTAAATTTCATTATTAAATTTTTTAAAAGGCATGAATTTAGATTTTGATTTAGGTAGTTTTTTGCAAGATTGATTTCATGGTGTAACCATATGTGTCCCATATGCAGGTTTTTTGGATCCTCTGATGGACGTCTAGGGTTCCAGTATAGGATTCTGCATTGGGTTACATTGGTGCTCCATGCCATCAATCAGAGCTGCTTTTTAACCAATTTTGTTCTATCAATTTTTTTTATCAATATTATCATTTTATTTATTATGTTTTTAGGATTTTAGTAAATAATTTAGACACAAATAAACTTTCTCATCCGGATTAAAACTGTCTCATCCCAATTATAATCTAAGGTCATCTGTATAATGGTATATGTCATCTTTTTAGGTCTTTTTAGGTATTTTTTAAGGTCTTAAAGATCTATATAATAATAAAAAAAAAATTATCAAAATATTTTTAACGTTAAATTTTAAGGTTATTGAAAAATATATGTTATCAAATTATACTCATTCATATCATATTATACTCATTCATTCATTTATTTATATACCTTTATGTGTTAAATTGGCTAAGAGGTTATATATGTACCCAATGTGGGGATTTGTCATTAACAACATTCATTTGGATTTATGTGCAATACCGCTTTAAATATTTAGCTGCTCCGCTATAAAATGAGCTTCAGTTCAGTAATCAGAAGCTTGACAAAGGATATACATCCGAAATGCGTTGCTTCTTTTTGGCCAAGTAAGGCCACCGTAGTCTGACACTTTCAGACCTCTCTCACTTACCCGGTCTTTTGAGACAAGGAACGGATGAAATTGGAAATTAGATGCCAGATGCGGTGTACCCCTGGAACTGGGCAGAATAATAGAAACTTAACTGTAAGTGCGGATAAACATCTTAAGTTAATATACTTGCAAACTTTTGAGAAAAGTTTTTTTCATCTGCATTTTAGAGCTGTCGATGAAAGATTTTAAAATTATTGGAGGAATAACGTTCACATAAACAGCGGATCAAATAACAATAAGACGCAAGGGATAAGGATTTACTCTGAGGGAAAAGGATTTACTTTGAGTGAATATTATTAATTTTGCTTTGAATTTTTTGCATGTTATTGCCAAATCCTGCATAATAACTCTTGCTTACTAACTACTGTATTTGCCTATGCATGGGCATATCTGCTTACGCAAAGCCATCTGCAGAACTTGCACTTTAATATCATTATTCCTGTAATTATTATGTGCAATATCCTACCTTGAGTGTGTGACAATTACCCACTATTGCTTATTTGCTAAATGCAGCATTTTTTACATTTATGTTTATGATCCTGATCAACTGAAATTTTTTGTAATTTTATATATATCTTAGTTATATTGTCATTATTGAATCTGTGACTAACACACTCTGTACTAACACTTTTATTTCTAATATCTTTTTTTGTGTGTGCTTTTTTTGGCTGTTTTTTAGATTTTATATTGAATCACCTTATTAAATTTGTTGTGTTATATTATATGCGATATAGGCCACTGTACGTATTATATTTTGTATGAATTTAAATTTTAACCTTCCTTTATTTTTTAACTTTTTTAACACTACCCCTCTCGACTCAGCTTTAGAGTCAGATTAACTCTTAACTTTAGCGCAGGAAGTTTTCCATTTATCTAGTCTTTTAAATATCCTTCTGGGGAATATTTGTATCTTCCTGTTTCCGTTTTTGGTGTAGTTTTTCCCCTGCATTATCAGCGCTCTCTCATTTTTCTTATCAATTTTGACAATAAAGTAAGCAAACATATGTTTATAGTTTCACATTACATTGCTGGCATATTTTTATATATATATTTTTTTATAAACAAGCTTTATTGTTTCATAAAATAAAAACTGTGTACACAAATGGGAAGCATATACAATATTACAATATCTTTGCTCAGTACAAAATGCTGCATAGACAGGTCTGCGGTAACATGTATGTAACAAAAAATCTCAGTCAGCTGTCAGCCTCCTTCCCCAACACATAGCTCCTTTCATTATTATATACAAAGCTTGCCATATTTTTCAATTTTTTTCTTTTCACCAAATAAAACTATAGTTAACCTAAAGTTGTGTATCAGAAATAAATAAATAAAAAGGAAAGGGGGAGATAGGGGGGCATTTATCACATTAAGCCACATCTCCTCCGAGTATACCTAAATGCCAGTTCCCTTCCATATGGACAGCATCATTTCATGGGTAGCAATTCGGTTAATTTTGTAATAGTGGAACCTTTCCAGCAGAAATAGATCATCAACTGCACAGATACATTCCTCTACTGTTGGGACAACACCTGATTTCCATTTTCTAGGGATCAATTTCTTAGCTCCTGTTAGCATTAACAACATGAGGGCCCGTTTATGTGCTACTTTGAGTTCGGGTAGGTGAAAAAGAAGGATCGCCTCCGGGGTATTTGGGATGATTATTTGCAATTTGTCTGACATTATACCTGTCACTCTGCTCCAATATTCTTTTAATTTTGGGCAGGCCCACCATATGTGCAGGAGCGTTCCGTGTTCCCCATACTCTCTCCAGCACATAGGGCTAGCAGTTTGGTAGCATCTGTTTAATCTAGTTGGCATTAGGTACCACCTACATGTAAGTTTTAAATGTATTTCTTGGACATTGGCGGAGATTGATGAACACTTTGCTAGCTCAAAAGACCTCATCCAGGTGTCATGGTCTTTATCTCTATTTAGATCTTTGCTCCATGCTATTGTGTAAGTGGGCAGATGCATGTCTTGTGGCATGAGTAGAAGTTTATAAATTAAAGATATTAGGCGCCGTAGTGGTTTGTTTGCTGTGCATAGATGTTCAAAGATGGTGAGTTCTCTCATAAAGTGTTCCCTGTGCTTATGGTGTGTAAGGTAGTGCTGAAGTTGGTTGTATTTCATCCAGGAGTGATAGGTTCCACCATATTTCTCAGCCATAGCCTGGTGGGCTAGTAGTTTCCCTCCTGACATTGCAAAATACAAAGAGCCTTCGCGGAGGCTGTAAGGCTCACTCATGCGAGGCTCAATTGAAAAAATGGTAGGTCCCGGTTTTCAATAATAGGTAGTAGGGGTGAATATTTGGAAGAGAGATGTGTGATAGTATTAACTGTTCTGTCCCACTCTTTAAGTGTTTTGGCTATAATAGTGTACCTATTAATGGTCTTTGGTCGCTGTGCCGGTGGCGTGAAAACCAATACGCACACATTGTTAAGGTTGAGGATTTGCCCATCTAGACACACCCACGCTTTATGGGTGCAATTATGGGCCCACTCTATGATTCGTTGTAGAAAGATTGCTTGTCTGTATATAGCTAATTCGGGGAAACTCAACCCTTCCCTATCCCGTGGCATGTATAATGTCGTTCTTGGGATACGTGGTTTAATGTTATTCCATATGAACTGCTCTAGTATTTTTTGTAATTGTGGAAGGAAGTCCTTGGGGAGTGGTATTGGGAGTGTTTGTAGTATGCTGGTTGCTCAATGGGTTTTAAATATTTGTTCAGGTTTTTTTTTTAGTTTTCTGGGAGGTCCTCTTGTTTATTTTGCTCTGACTTTTGTTAGGCATTCCCTATCAAATAGGGTAGAAGCTTTTGTGTATAGTGAGTTAAGCTTAGTAGTAAGTATATGATAGCCAGGAGGGCGGGAGCATACTATCTGTGTTTAGAATATAGCCTGCTGCATATACTGATATTATAATGCTTATGCCATATTCTTTGTCCACCCCCGTGTAGTTATAAAGAATGTTGCATTACAAGTGCAAGGGCCAACAGTGCTGCCTGCCCACCACCATGGGAACCCCAATATTGCCTGCAAGTCCTCCAGAGTTTACATATACAACATTAATCAACCTTATAACTGTTTGTAAGAAGGCTGCTCATGTCACACTTACAGGATTCCCCACTGCGTTTCAGCTGTCTCTGCTCACTGCTCCCTAGGTCTCCATAGCTGGGCGATAGGTGGTACATTACCACGATAATGATGTTAGGGGTTAAAGATGTTTTCTCAGTGCTGTAACTTTGTCCACCACCGTCTGTTCATTTTAGCCAACAGCTTTCAGTTCCTCTTGATCCGGCTTACTTGTTAGATCACAAACGGTGCTGTGCAGGCCAGGCCTCACCAAGCGACTTCAAGGTTTTGCTTTGGTGCACATAAAGCCTTCAACCGACAGGGTCAGGTGTGCGCTCGGGGGCTTATAACTGTTTCCCCACTTCTTATAAAAATAATGTTGAGGGTCTCCTAGGCCATGGATGTGTGTCGCTTTGCCTCTGGGATTTGGAGCTATTCTAAAATGCGGCCTTTCGCCTGCGTGGCCAAGCTCTGCCCCTATTTTTATAATTTTATCTTAAAAAAAAAAAGAAACAAATAAACATCAAAAAAGAAAAAAAATCAGGTTCAAGGCACCGGAGGAAAAACACTCCTAAAACATATCCGTTGGATTACATAAATATGAGTAAAGAACACATTTTGCATATTTGTACTGCAAATGTTTAATCCTAATAATATTCTAATAACATCATATAATTTACTACTGTACTAGATATATTTAGCCACCAACTTAATACTTATATAAACCATGATGATATATCACTGGATTAATCCAGATTGTATGGACAAATAGAGACTAATTCAAACAACGAGCATCTCTTACTTATTTACGTAATGCATATTTTAACTTGGCAGTATTCTATTAACCTCACAGAATTTCATACAGTATTAAATATGTATAGCCACCAGGTTAAAAGTTTAATGTACACCATAAAATTATTTCACTGGAATAACCCATGTTACATAAATAAATAAACACTAGTTCACGGTACCTAATATTATTGTCGTTCCTAAAAAAAATAATAATAATATGATAATTGCGTGCCTGCTCTCCTCTTGCTCCTCATTCATACAATTGACCCACTAGACTGGGGACAGCCTCTCAGAGATTAATGCATGTGGGAGAAATCCTCCCTCTTTTTCTCTTTCTCTTATCTATTCCGTTCACCTAACCCACTGGAATGGGAGATACCCCTCCAAAATTTCTGTATTAAAAAACAAAGATTTACGTAGAGAGTAGATAATCTGTACTTGTGTTGCAAGGGGGACTGAGTCTATTAATCTTAACCATTTTTTTAAAAAGGCTTTAAATTGTTTCTCATTGTTTAACTCCATTTGGTATTGTTCTATTATCATTTGTGAATACATTTTTTGGACAAATTCTGCAATATTGGGAGGTTTATCTGCCTTCCAATGTTGCAATATTAGATTCCTTGCCACCAGTATGACTGTGTTAATAAAGAATTTATAATTTGTTACAATTTGGTTTTTCGCATTACACAGAAAGATGATCATTATTGGAGATAGTAGAAAATTCTGATGGGTAAATTTATTTATCCAAAAATTCATTCCTCTCCAGAATCTGATAATTTTTGGACAAAACCAAAAACAGTGTACAGTATCTGCCTTCGGATATGTACAGTGGAAACAACTACCTGGACACTTTTTGTCCCATTTGGCTAGGATCTCTAGGGAAATATAAGAGAATTTTAATAATTTACTGTGGGAATCTTTCCACAGCGTATACTTGCTACCTACTAATTGGATACTTTTTTTTAATGTCATGTATCTCTAGTTCTCCAAGCAAAACCTGCTATCTGGACAAAATGGATTCTAAATATGACTGACCGTGTTTTAACATGATTGATTTATACAACTCGAGATTGAGTAGTATCTGCTTCTAAACAAGGGGATGCCCATTTCCACTACTCCTAAGTCTCAGCTATTATTATGTTCTGACATAGCTTGGAAAATATAATGTCTAATTTGTAGATACGCATACAAATTATGTTTTGGGAGGTCAAATTCCCCTCTGATTTGCTCAAAGGTTTAAATAATTTGAGTACCTGATTCAAGTAATTGGTGAACATATCTAAGTCCCTGCGGGAGCCAACATTGAAAAATCCCAGGGTTAAGGCCAGGTACAAACTCAGGGTTCCCCAAAATGGGGAGATATTTAGAAAGATTATATTTTAGTTCCTCACAAAATCTCTGCCATGCTGTCACCACATTTTGAATAACAATCAAATTACGTATAGTTGATGGCAGTTTACTTGCCTTTATGTGTAAGATAGCTTTTAAAGTAAATGGTTTAATCATTCCCTCCTCTAGCTATGAAAAGGAAAAGTGGTTCCTTTTGGTTATCCAATCTACTGCAATCTTAACCATAGTAACCCAGTTAAATAATTTAATATTCGGCAACCCGAATCCTCCAAATTCCTTATCTTGTTCCAGAAACCGCATAGAGAGATGTGCCTTCCTCTTCCCCCACAAAAACTCTGTGCATAGTTTCTTAAATTGCCTCAGATTTATACTTTTAATAAATATTGGAAGATTTTGCATTAAATATAAAAGACGTGGAAATAGAAAGGTTTTCAATAATAAAAATTTTGCTGACAAGGAGATTGAAAGTGGCTTCCATTTACCCATCATAATCTTGGCTTCACCAAATAATTTAGTAAAATTCAATGAATACCAAGAACCAGGATTATCAGACAGATGGATCCCCAAATATTTAATGTGTTCTACTATTGGAAAGGGAGATGTCTTGGACACTATACTAATCCATAGTAGTTCGGATTTATTCTGGTTTATTTTATAACCAGAGAACATGCTAAATTAATTTATTATCTCTAGTACAAGAGGTATACTAAACTTAGTTTTGGACAGAAATAGTAGTAAATCGTCTGCATACAGGGAAAGAATAAATGTACTACCCCCAATAGAGATCAGTTCTTTCTTTCTTTAGTTCTTGTCTAAGGCGGACAGCTAATGGCTCGATAGATAAATTAAAAAAGAAGCAGAGAGAGATGGCACCCCTGTCTTGTACCTCTATCCAGAGCTATCTTGGGAGAAAGATCCCCATTGATTAATAGATATGAACATGGGTTATTATATAGTAATTTTACAAAATTGAGAAAGCCACCTGTTAGACCAAACTGCATTAGGTCTGTAAATAGATGGTTCCAGTTTATAGAGTCGAAAGCTTTCTTTGCATCCAGTGTCAATACCACCATATCTAATTTAGAGGGCTTCCAGCCATCCTTGGTTTTATTCCAAAAATAGTCTAAGGTCAACAGCACCTTTCTTATATTCTTGGTTACACTTCTACCCATCATAAATCCTGTTTGGTCTATGTGTATTAGTTCATTAATACACTTCTTAAGTCTATCTGTTACTATTGCTGCTAATAACTTGTAATAGTGAGATAGGGCGGTATGAACTGGGCAGTTCTAAATCTTTATCTTTTTTTGGGGATAAGGTTAACAACCAATGTAGTGAAAAAATTGAGTCCATCTTATTATTGATATAATATTTATTAAACAACTTAACTAACATATCAGAAATATTCTCCTTCAATACTTTATAAAATTCAGTTGGAATTTGGTCTGGCCCTGGAGCTTTATTCAGTTTAGCCTTCTCTATGGCTACCACAACTTCTTCTACCAATACTGGTAGATTTAACTCTTGAAGCTATTCTAAAGATAATTTGGACAAATACATTTTACTCCAAAAGGTTTCCTTTGCAGTGTCACTAGTTTCCTGCAATGAATATAGTTCTTGATAATATTCATATAATATTTTTCTAATATCTTGTGATGAAATATATCTTTTATCATTCTTTTTTATTCTTACAATATTATTTCTCCCCTTTCCTGTTTTAATCCGTTTAGCTAAAAATTTAGCAGACCTACCATGATAGCTCATGAAAAATGCCTTTGTTTTGAGGTCTTCCCCCTGTCCCTTCTGTTTAAGGAACATATTTCTTTCCGATTTAGCGTTTTTATACTTTTCCCAGGTGCTGTCACTGGGATTAACTATGTAAGCCTTATAAGAATTTCTCACTTGATTGGCTAATTGGAGATCCCTAGCAGCTACTTTTTTCTTCCATTTAACCAAATATGCTCTAATCTCACCACAGAGGACCGCCTTTGCCGTTTTCCAGAAAATCTCTGCTTTATCCAGATATTCCCTATTATTGCCAAAATAGTCTGTCCAAGCATGTACTAGAAAATTCTTAAATTCGTTATCCTGTGAAAGATATTTTGGGGAAAAAGATATTCTGATCACATTGCTTTCTGACTCCTTCTACCTCTAGCGTTATTATTGCATGATCAGAAATCACTATATCTTGAATGGTGGGCTTTAGGTCTAATTTAACCATATTATCAGCTATCAAAAAGAAGTCAATTCTTGACATAGCCCTATGTGATTTAGATTCGCATGAGAATGCCTTTGTATCTGGATTCTTAATTCTCCAACTATCACATAGGTTTAATTTATTCATGACATTTTTAAATGTTTTCCTTTCTCTGTTCCTATCTTGGGGATTTATTCCTATCCTTATTCTATCTAATTGAGGGCATACAGTCATATTAAAATCTCCTGCAATTATTAAATTCTTGTCAATATATGAAAAAAGTTTAGTGTATAAAACATCCCAAAATTCTTGTCAATATATGAAAAAAGTTTAGTGTATAAAACATCCCAAAAATTTGGATCTATATAATTTTGAGCATAAACATTGCACAGCACATATTTTGTACCTTTTGCACTCTATCTCAATTATAATATATCTACCATTTTTGTCACATTCCTGAGATAAAATTGAATACACCTAGTTTTTAGTGACAGACATGGAGTAGCTATAACATTTCCCACCCATTTACTTTTCAGTTTAAGAATTTATTTTTCATTTAGGTGGATTTTTTGTAAAAAAAAAAAAAAAAAAACACATCTGGTCTGTATTGCTTAAGTTGTTTTAAAATAATACTTCTTTTAGCTGGGGAGGTAATTCCCCCCACATTCCAGGAGAGAAGATTCAGCATTTATCTATACCAATTAATATTAACTTTAGAGCGAGGATGAGCAGGCACACCGCACAAAACAAAAAACAAACAAAAAAAAAACAGCACAAAACCCCTAAAACCTATCAATATGGACCCCATCTTCTGTTTGTGTAATTAGTTATTAACCATTTCAGGACCACCTCTTAACATCAGTTTACAAATTTCTTAATATACTCTTTAGCTTCCTGGGGGTTATTTAGAATATGGTTTTCTCCATTAACATTTATTTTTGCAGGGTATATCATTCTTGCCTGAATACCTTTTTTAAACAGGATTGAGCAATATGGGGCCATCTCTCTTCTTTTGAGAGAAGTTTCTAGAGAAAAATCCTGGAAAAATTTTTTTTTGTTCTGGCCTCGCATAAGTGGATTCGATTTCCTATATTGGCTCATCAACATAACTTTATCCTGAGAGCACAAACATTTTACCATTACTGGTCTAGGCCTAGAAGTACCATCAGAATTGAACCTCGCTATACTTAATCTGTGTGCTCTCTCTACCACCAGTGGCTTCTCTATGATTTGGAGACCTATTAATTGGGGTAATTCAACTGAGGCAAAGTGGACTAAGTCTTGTTGTTGGATGGATTTGGGCAGGCCTATTATCTTTACATTGTTCCTATGGGAACGGTCCTCTAAATCCTCCAACTGTGCTTGTTATGTTTTAATTACCACCCTTTGATTTTTAACCATTGACTCTTGTGTCCCTGCCTGGTCTTCTAGATCAGAGACCCTGGATTCTACCTCAGAAAGACATGATGCAAACTGACATGATTTCAGCTTTGAGTATATTAAATTGAGGCAAAATCAGGTCTGCAATCTGGTTGATCATCTCTTGTTATCCAGAATTGTAGATGCTGGTGACTGAATTTCTAAACTATGTTCCATATTGCTAATCTTAGCTTTCTTCTCCCTTTGCATAGCTGGCGATTTGGCTTTAACTTGCATGAAAAACCTTTCCATAAAAGGCACTCAAAGTGCAATAACAAAGCAAAAGAAAAAAAGAAAAAGAGAAAAGGAGAACAAATGTGCAAAGAATCACAGTGTGTCTGTATAAAACTAGACAGAGAAAAAAATAGGTATACACCTCATTGGCATACTAAGTGAGAAGAAAACAATAATATGTCTTCAAAGAGAGCTAGTTTATAGCTCTATAAATTTGTGGATTATATAGTATCTTTGTGTCTATACCATTGCACATGAAACTACCTTCTTTATAACGTTAGTGAGTAAGTGTTAACCTGTGAGCATGTATATTTTCATGCTGTATTAAAACCTTTATGTGTCTTATAATTTTACTCATATAGTTTCCAGCCTAAGTGTAGTACAACCAAAGCGCCAGACATATAACCACAGATAATAGGCAAAGATATATAAAACTGTAGTTGCAGCACGTTTATATCAGGCTTATAACCAGCTTAGCCTACATCATTCTTATAAACAATACTAGTTCTAAGGGCTCCATGTACTAAGCCGTCAATTCATCCGTCATTGTAGACGCGGATAAACTCGCCGTTACTCGCCGCGGGCGAAATGGTGTCCGCTGTCGCTATGTACTAATATTCCCCCAATAAATAGACAAGTCTAGCCCGCCGCGAGCAGTTGCGGATTGTTGATAAATTTGACGCCTCGCTCACCGCGACTAAGCTGATGGTACTTAACTTTCAGTTGAATTGTCTGGCCAATTATTAACACGTGACATGCAAGGTGTCACGAACATCATAGTAGTCGCGGGAATAGAATTTTGCTCCTATAAAAGTTCAACTTATCTAAACAACTTTATTATTGTTCAAAATTTTTTGAAGAGTGATAACAGAGCGTTATTTTTGTAATATTTATTTACAATTTGGATATGGCTTCATCTGGATCTGATAATATATAAATATTAATATAAAAATAATTATAAAGATTGACAACTAACAATACAAATTTAAATAGATTACTCTTTAATTACAGTCGACAAATTGGGCGCAATTTATGTACATGGAAATGAGAGACAAATTAGACGCCAGTTATGCTGTAAGTACAATTGACTTTCCTATTGTTTTGTACCTTGCCCGCCACCTAAAAGGTGGCGAGGCAAAAATAGCGAGGTGGGAGCGGAAATTGTAGCGAGCGGACAAATAGATTTTTTAGTACATTCGTTTTTTGGCGAGTTGGTGGTCAAATGTATCTAATTACAGTGAAAAATGGAGCGGTAGCGAGGTTTGGCGGATAAGTACGCTCGCAATTTTAAAGATGCGAGTTTTAACATAATTGACGGCTTTGTACATATCAGTTTGCGAGTTTTGACGCGAGATTTGTTGCGGGTAGCTCGCTGACTGCTTAGTACATGGAGCCCTAAGAGCGTCCAACCAGAGGACTACAGGCCTCCAAATATACTTTACCATTTGTAGATTACAAATATTCACTTAAGCATTCAGGAGTCCTCAGGTGTCCTCAAGGACCAATATATATCCGCTTCCAAGCAGCTGGAATAGTCTAAGAATCAGTTTCTTTAATTTAAAGTGACCCTTTTATATTCAAGGAGCCAGTCTGCTTCAACAGCAGAAAGAAGTGTCTTAATAAGAAGGCAAATTATTCCACGTAAGGCACCATGGTTAGTATACCATTGAACAGTCTCACAAACAGCTTGCAACAGATACTTGCCGATCCGAAGCAGTTTAAGGATATTTTCTCCCACCTTATGTTCTCAGCTCCATTATCCGTCTTGTGCTTTGTGACCAACTGTTTTCCTTTGTGCCCCAACTTTACTGCTTCACTCAGGCTCTATGTAATTAATAACACCGGTCACCATTCTCCGCTTAATTTAGCAGCAAGTTTTCTCCGTGTGTCTGCCTTTATGTATGTCAATGTTCCAGCTAGCCCACATAGGTCCCGTTGACACCTCCTCTCACCGCTCCAATATTCCAGCTAGCTGAGCAAGTCTCTTGGCTACAGCTCTGGATAGATGTACAGGAGTGTGGGATATCTTGCATGCCTCAGTGTCGCTCCGTAGGTCTCTTTCAGTCTCTGCTGGTCCGTGCCGCCCCTCTCACTGGCTTCCCAGGCCTCGGGCTCCTCTGACCACACTTGCGGATATCGCCTCTGAAAACAGCCACCCCTCCACTCAGGACACTTTGCCTCCAACCACTTTGGATACCTTTTGAATTATACCCCAGGTGTTTAGGTGTATGGGGTAAGACCTTAGTGAATAGGCCCGTTACTTCTGCTATAAGACTTCCAACTCACTGCTGCCTCTCGGCTTGGGTGCTTGTTTCCCAGCAATAGAGTTTCGGCATGGAGGGCAAGGATGACTTGGATTCATCCAAGACTGTCGGACGCTGCACTCGCGCTTCTCTGCGAGGCCCCTCCCAAAACGAAAGTCCATTTCACCAGTGCTCTAGTTCAGATCTCTGGCCTGATGGTTATCTTTAATAACAATTCTATAAATATTTGCTCTTAGCTGACTGGGAAGATGCCAATAAACACATTTTGTGATTTTTTGAAACTATAAAATTAACACAAAATTATAATTTTCATAAGTAAAAAAAACATCACACTATTGTTTTCCTGTTGTGCCTGCAACTCTCTTCAAAGCTGTTCTCTTATTTTAATCCTGTACAAGTGCTGGTTATTGAAGCTCTGCATCTTTACACTGGGAGCCACCATCTTTGTCACTCTGTGACAAATGTAGTACAAATATAAAGATTACTGATACTGTTCTCTTCTTTACAAGGTGTATCATGCACTTTATTTTAGGCACACAATATAGATCGGGAGCTTTACATTTTTGGGTGAGCTGCATTGCTCTAAATTTTTCCTGAGAGCTTTTGTTTAACTTTTAAACTGTGTAAAAACTGGAAAAAAAAAAATCTGCTTTCTATTGAATAAAATAAACCCAATGTACAGTAATTAAAAAGCCAGCAAAGTAACTGATCTGTAAAAGTGTACTGCTTCTGTCACAGAAAACACCTGCATACCACGATGACGGGCCCAGTATAAAGATGTAAAGCTTTTCTAACTGGCTTCTGTAATGGGCTAAAATAAATTACAGGCTTTAAAGAGCGCTGCAGTAACAGAAAAAAACACAGCACAGTGAGTAGAAACCATGCTACTGTATTTGTACGAATCAGTCTCATGTCCTTGTAATGAATTTCTGCATAGATTGTTTTAAATGCCCAAACAGTCAACAAAATGTATGCATACTAAAGAAATATTTATTGATTTATTTATGCAATTAACTGATGGAAATAAAGGTTTGATACACATTTTGCTTTGGTCATTTTGATTTTTGACAAATATCTCTGATTTTATTTTATTTTTTAGAAGGCCACTTTTCATTAGATTCAATATTCTTGCCCTTTGTCCAAAATGATTTGTATTTTTTATATACTTTATCCACATTCACATGTTCTTCACATGCTGCAAATTGTTATATTAATTTTAAATACAAGTATTTTTTTTCTTTGTGAAGAACATTGTAATGTAAAATATGTGTAATATGCTTTGATTGATTGATGAATAATTAGTTGTCGAGGCACGCTGTGTAAATAGTAAATATAAAATATTTAAAATAATATTATTAATAATTATAGATACTGTAAAAAATAAATAAATATATTTTTTTGAATGTTTAAGTACATCTATAATAATTATTTACATTAATTATTAATATTTTTATTTTATATTTAATAAATACTAAACACACCTAAATATTACTCATGTCAGGTTAGCTCACATACAAAATTTGTGTATTCCTGTTGGGTTTGAGTACATAAGTCCGACAGGAGTACACTAATTCTTCATGTGTGCTAACCCTACATGAGTTATAGTAAGGTGTGGCATGTATTTATTACATAACATTTGTGTTGCCCAGTATGCATGCATATGTTTTATGCATGTGTATGTCTATGTTATTGTCTATATTATTGTGCAGACTTCCATTTACATAGATTATGCTACAGCGCCATACAGACCAATATTTGGGATAACAATTCCCCACAAATCTGCAATGCCAAATCATTATTATTAAATATGTCTCAAGTTATTATTTTCTGCTGCTTTCTACTACTTAGCATACTTAGGATATACTGTATATTAATAAGGTAATTCTAAACAGTTATAACTCAGCAACTTTTTCTAAACTTAATAACTCATAATTGCTTCAAATGTGTAGCATTTGAAGTCTAAGAAAGTGTCCATAAAAATTACAAATTTAAAATAATTTTCGCTCATCCAATTCAAAGCTACAACCATCCGAAAACAGTGTTTAACACTAAACAGTGTGGCAAACTAAAACAATATATAAATATGACTTGTAAGGCAACAAACAACATACTATTTCCTTCCACTTTTTTTTTCAGCATTATTTATTTTTGAAATGTGCAACCTTTGCTTGCCCTTTACATGTTGTAGAAATTCTACTATATTGATACTTGACATAAGTGGATATTTATACTTAAAAATAAACAAAATATATAGTAAGCAATGCATGTTGATAATCCATCTTATATATATATGATATTGTTGAAATAGCCTTCATTCCCATTGCAGGATCAATGACAATCCACTTACACATCCTTCAAAGGAATGGTAATAATAAGAAAAAATATAGCATTGCTTGATAAAAAATAATAGAACAGTTCATGCTACACAGCCTTTCCTCTTAGCTACAATTTCAATTGATCATTGCTTGCTGGCAGTCTTGTTGAAAGGTCTTTTTTTTTATTTTGCAGCACTATAGGTTGCTTCAAATGACATATGTGCTAATGTGCTGCTTCAGCAAATATGTAATATTTTGTGCAGTATTCCTGAAAGAATTACAAAAGCATTGACTAATGCACAGTCAGAATAAATAAGATAATAATATGTTGGATACTATTGAGCTTTAATACTGAAATAAAAATGTTCACATTGTTGTAATGTGTATTAATTATAAATGTATATGAATCCCGTGTGCAACAATTGAGTTAAACAAAAAATAAATTGGTAAACTAAAAAATAGTAATAATAATAATAATAATATTAATAATAATAATAATAAAAAAAAAAAAAAAAAAAAAAATGCACAAGCAATCACTTAACTTCTTTAACCAGAATATGTTAACTTAAAACAGATTTAAAGCTACCCGCTGGTTATATTTGATACCAATGCCACTGTTTTTCATATTTGAAGTATAAATATTTTGCAAGATGTCATCAGATACTTCTGGATTTGCACAGTTAAAGTTACATTAAAGTCAAAATTAAAGTTTCATTATTCACATAAAGCATGCTTTCCAATTAACTTTCATTATTAAACCATGTACAGTCTTCTTATATGCACACTTTCTGAGACCCCAGCTCCTACTGAGCATGCACAAAAATGCACAGTACTTTGAAATTTTCCGGAAAATATTCTATGGCTTATTTGAAATTTCAATGTGAGGGCTCTTTAATTTCTTTGTATTGTTGATTAGTCAATTATTCAATTCTATAGTATTTAGTACCCTTTAATCCTGTCACATTCAAAATAAATGTCTTGTCCCTTTTAAAGAGCTGTTTCACATTTGACAGTTTCAGTACTGTTAAAATCCAGTTTTAGAAGATAAGAGGAAACTTCAAACAGCAACCTATAGTTTTCTTCTTATTTTCAGAATAAATGTAAAAATTGAAAAAACTGTTGTGTCAACCCCAATGCGTAAAAAGCATATGTTACATGAATATGTTCTTCACACATAAAATAATGTACTTTTTATTATTAAATATATATATCTATATAAATATTTGATACTGTTCATGAAAATTATATATCTATAGCTATATATCTATAGGAATAGATTTGCAGTTATAGATATATCTAGAAATATTTGTTTACAATAAAAGGATATTATCCTGTAAGTGAAGAACATTGAAATGTGAAATATGCTTTTTACACTTCGGGTTTGACACAACATTTTTAAAGTAATGTTTTTTACATGTTTGCATTTAATCTGAAAATATATACATATTGCATGCATACACATATTTTTTAAAACCCCTGAGACCTCATATCTTTCAGCCGTTATAACTTTTTAAGGCAGTTTTTTTTATCATTTTTATCATACACTGTTATTATGAGTATAACTGCACTTTTAACCTCTTATGGACCAGAGCACTTTTCCATTTTCTGTCCGTTTGGGACCAAGGCTATTTTTACATTTCTGCGGTGTTTGTATTTAGCTGTAATTTTCCTCATACTCATTTACTGTACCCACACATATTATATACCATTTTTCTCACCATTAAATGGAATTTCTAAAGATACCATTATTTTCATCATATCTTTTAATTTGCTATAAAAAAATTATAAAATATGAGTAAAAAATTGAAAAAAAACTCACTTTTTCTAACTTTGACCCCCCAAAATCTGTTACACATCTACAACCACCAAAAAACACCCATGCTAAATAGTTTCTAAATTTTGTCCTGAGTTTAGAAATACCCAATGTTTACATGTTCTTTGCTTTTTTTGCAAGTTATAGGGCCATAAATACAAGTAGCACTTTGTTATTTCCAAACCACTTTTTAAAAAAAAATTGCGATAGTTACATTGAAACACTGATATCTTTCAGGAATCCCTGAATATCCCTTAACATGTATATATATATTTTTAGAAGACATCCCAAAGTATTGATCTAGGCCCATTTTGGTATATTTCATGCCACCATTTCACTGCCAAATACGATCAAATAAAAAAGAAATTGTTCATTTTTTCACAATTTTTTTCACAAACTTTAGGTTTCTCACTGAAATTATTTACAAACAGCTTGTGCAATTATGACACAAATGGCTGTAAATGCTTCTCTGGGATCCCCTTTGTTAAGAAATAGCAGACATATATGGGTTTGGCGTTGCTTCTTGGTAATTAGAAGGCCGCTAAATGCCACTGTGCACTACACATGTATTATGCCCAGCATTGAAGGGGTTAATTAGGGAGAATGTAGGGAGCTTGTAGGGTTAATTTTAGCTTTAGTGTAGTGTAGTAGACAACCCCAAGTATTGATCTAGGCCCATTTTGTTATATTTCATGCAACCATTTCACCGCCAAATGCGATCAAATAAAAAAAAAATGTTAAATGTTTCACAATTTTAGGTTTCTCACTGAAATTATTTACAAACAGCTTGTGCAATTATGGCACAAATGTTGGTAAATGCTTCTCTGGGATCCCCTTTGTTCAGAAATAGCAGACATATATGGTTTTGGGGTTGCTTTTTGGTAATTAGAAGGCCGCTAAATGCCGCTGCGCATCACACTTGTATTATGCCCAGCAATGAAGGGGTTAATTAGGTAACTTGTAGGGAGCTTTCAAGGTTAATTTTAGCTTTAGTGTAGAGATCAGCCTCCCGCCTGACACATAACATCCCCTGATCCCCCCAAACAGCTCTCTTTCCTCCCCCTGCCCCACAATTGTCCCCGTCATCTTAAGTACTGGCAGAAAATCTGCCAGTACTAAAATAAAAGGTATTTTTTTAATATTATTATTAAAAAAAAATTAAAGCCATATTCTGCTGTGTAGGATCCCCCCTTAGCCCCCAACCTCCCTGCCCCCCCCCAAACAGCTCTCTAACCCTCCCCCTCTATCTTATTTGCTCCATCTTGGGTACTTGCAGCTGTCTGCCAGTACCAAGTTTACAATAAAATGTATATTTGTTTCTTTTTTCCCCCTATTTTTCTGTAGTGTAGCTTCCGCCCCTCAAAAAACAACCCCCAGCCCCTCCCAGATCCCTTAGATCCCAATTCCCTCTCTCCCACTTTATTTAGGCAAATGTTCCATAGTGTAGCGGTTCCCACCCACTCCCGCCCTGTGCACGCGCCTGCCCCCCCCCCCTGTGGCTTTCTCTGCATCGGATGGCTAAAAACTGTTATTGCAGGATAGCTCAATATCGAGGCATCACTGCAATAACAGAAAAGTGGCTGGAAGCAATCAGGATCGCTTCCACTGCTTGAAGTAACCAACAACGTACAGGGTACGTCCTTGGTCGTTAACTACATTTTTTTGTAGGACGTACCCTGTACGTTGTTGGTCCTTAAGGGGTTAAAAGTATTTTTGTGCCACTTTTTTATCTCGCATAACAGTTAACCAGAGCTCAAAAGACACGCTCACCCGACTTTCAACTCATTAAAGAGCCGCAAAATTCCCTCGCGTACAACAGTTAGTCTGCCACTCCTAATCTAGCCCTATGTGTGGGAAGTCCAAATATTTAAATGGACAGTTTTAAACACATTTATATTGTAATACAAAGAGCCAGATTACAAGTGAAGCACTAATTTATCGCACGCTCGCAAATTGGCAAATTTGCCCATTTGCGGGCATGCGATAGATAACCATCTATTACAAGTGGCTGTTATTGTTGCCACAAGCTCATGGTAGCATTAAGTACTTATATAATTAACCAGAGATAAGATCTCGTGTTAATTTTATAAATGTGCCCCATATGCCCCCCCCAAAATACAGTGTTGTGTATTTTAGAAAAAATTAAAAATTGTAGCAGTTTTTGGGGGCTAAAGTTGGCAGGTGTGGGTGTTAGAAAAAAAATGGCACTGAAAAGTGCCTTTACATTGCGTTCTATGGGAACAGTATGTTCCCAGTAAATATATATGTATCTGCTTATATACTGAAGAATAAAATGCCAAACTATCCCACAGGGGAAGAAGACAAGCTGCACAAGATATTGCACTGCAAAGCTCACTTCATGAACCACTGAAGAATAAAGACCTTAAATTGCTGTTATAATGCCAGTGAAAGTTATCCCCAAACAACTAAACCCACCAGGAGGTAAGAGGAGGAGAAACACAACGTATGAGAGAAAGTAGGTGAGACAGCACTCAGAAAGGTCAAAACACTTCAGTATAAATAAGGGAAATTAATATAAATATAAAAATAAATATAAAACAGTTAGTTCATTTAACTAATAAGTAAATCAGACTTTCTTAGTGCTGGAAACGCACACAATAAAAGGAGCGATCAAAAAAGAAAGTGATGTCATATATCTTCACCTCTGAATCCAATACGAGCTACTACAGGAGGCTCCCCACTGATAGATGCGGCAACTTACCTCATATGATTGAGGTATTTTCTAGTAATTGCTATACCTACCAGCTACCTCTATATGACATCACTTTCTTTTTTTATTACTCCTTTCATTGGGTGCTTTTCTAGCACTAAGAAAGATTGATTTACTTATTTGTTAAATTAACTAACTGTTTTATATTTATTTTTATATTTATATTGATTTCACTTATTTATACTGAAGTGTTTTTTTTTTTTATTTTACATTTTTTTATTGAGGTTGTGCAAATAAAACATCATAAACAGATTACCATAATACATAAGATAAAAATGTCAAAAGAACAAAAGAAAAAAACGTTGACACGTGAAATCTTCATAATGAACTACAGTAGGTAAACTTCTGGAACCTCAGTTTTATATATTTTCCTTAAATAGTTTCCTCACTGGTCACAATAGATCACTCTTGGACCTACAAAAAACTTAAATGTTCTAGTGGAGGAAATTAGCGTTTGAAGTGGTCACTTTTGGACCAAAATAAATATGAAAAAATAGCAACTGATATAATTAGTGAAGTAATTTGGTAAAGAAATAATAATAAATGAATACATTGAGAAGTACAATGATGAGGGAACCATTGTATCTATTGACCTTAACTTAAACAGCTAGGGTGAGCTTTACGTGTGTGTAGCACAACGAGAGGGTGACAACTACATAAAATGGTAGACTATCTCAAAAGTAGTGAGTGGGAAGTTATCGGCTCATCTACTCTAAAGTATATAAGCTTCCCTATATCCACATATATATAAAAAAGAAAAGAAAAAGTAATTTTAGGAACATTGGGGAGTGTTGGAATTCAGGGCTGCACATAGTCTCATAAACAGGCTATTGTCTACTCTTATTAAAACTATTGGATATTAGAATTTGTTTGTCGTGGGCTGTCCCGGCCGCAGACAGCGCACCATTGGAGCAAGATGGGTTAACTCTGCTCCTCACAAAATCCTATTCATATAACAAGACAAGCAGAGGTCTAGTATAAGGTAGAACAATATGCCTTATGTGTATAAAGGGAGTGCAGAATTATTAGGCAAATGAGTATTTTGACCACATCTTTATGCATGTTGTCTTACTCCAAGCTGTATAGGCTCGAAAGCCTACTACCAATTAAGCATATTAGGTGATGTGCATCTCTGTAATGAGAAGGGGTGTGGTCTAATGACATCAACACCCTATATCAGGTGTGCATAATTATTAGGCAACTTCCTTTCCTTTGGCAAAATGGGTCAAAAGAAGGACTTGACAGGCTCAGAAAAGTCAAAAATAGTGAGCTATCTTGCAGAGGGATGCAGCACTCTTAAAATTGCAAAGCTTCTGAAGCGTGATCATCGAACAATCAAGCGTTTCATTCAAAATAGTCAACAGGGTCGCAAGAAGCGTGTGGAAAAAACCAAGGCGCAAAATAACTGCCCATGAACTGAGAAAAGTCAAGCGTGCAGCTGCCAAGATGCCACTTGCCACCAGTTTGGCCATATTTCAGAGCTGCAACATCACTGGAGTGCCCAAAAGCACAAGGTGTGCAATACTCAGAGACATGGCCAAGGTAAGAAAGGCTGAAAGACGACCACCACTGAACAAGACACACAAGCTGAAACGTCAAGACTGGGCCAAGAAATATCTCAAGACTGATTTTTCTAAGGTTTTATGGACTGATGAAATGAGAGTGAGTCTTGATGGGCCAGATGGATGGGCCCGTGGCTGGATTGGTAAAGGGCAGAGAGCTCCAGTCTGACTCAGACGCCAGCAAGGTGGAGGTGGAGTACTGGTTTGGGCTGGTATCATCAAAGATGAGCTTGTGGGGCCTTTTCGGGTTGAGGATGGAGTCAAGCTCAACTCCCAGTCCTACTGCCAGTTTCTGGAAGACACCTTCTTCAAGCAGTGGTACAGGAAGAAGTCTGCATCCTTCAAGAAAAACATGATTTTCATGCAGGACAATGCTCCATCACACGCGTCCAAGTACTCCACAGCGTGGCTGGCAAGAAAGGGTATAAAAGAAGAAAATCTAATGACATGGCCTCCTTGTTCACCTGATCTGAACCCCATTGAGAACCTGTGGTCCATCATCAAATGTGAGATTTACAAGGAGGGAAAACAGTACACCTCTCTGAACAGTGTCTGGGAGGCTGTGGTTGCTGCTGCACGCAATGTTGATGGTGAACAGATCAAAAAACTGACAGAATCCATGGATGGCAGGCTTTTGAGTGTCCTTGCAAAGAAAGGTGGCTATATTGGTCACTGATTTGTTTTTGTTTTGTTTTTGAATGTCAGAAATGTATATTTGTGAATGTTGAGATGTTATATTGGTTTCACTGGTAAAAATAAATAATTGAAATGGGTATATATTTGTTTTTTGTTAAGTTGCCTAATAATTATGCACAGTAATAGTCACCTGCACACACAGATATCCCCCTAAAATAGCTAAAACTAAAAACAAACTAAAAACTACTTCCAAAACTATTCAGCTTTGATATTAATGAGTTTTTTTGGTTCATTGAGAACATGGTTGTTGTTCAATAATAAAATTAATCCTCAAAAATACAACTTGCCTAATAATTCTGCACTCCCTGTATAAACCAAGGTGAAGCTTTAAATAAACAAAGTTAGGGCATTACACATACCACCCCTTGTATTCTAACTTCTAAATGTCCTACCATTTATAGCCGCACTTAGACATGGAAATCTAATCAATTGTGGGGAGGCAGTAGGCAACATGCAGCTTGAATATCTATGAACACTTCTGGGCATAAACAGCATGAATAAAAAAAAAAAACAAAAAACTAAAATATCTAGCTAGCCTAATCAGACTTCTAAAAATAAATATTCTAAACACAACACACTTTATCTGCAAGCCACACCCGATCCAGTCTTGTTTAAATAGTTAACGTGACCATTTTAAGTCTTAGGGAGTAGGATGGCTAAAATGAAAGACATGCAGGTGACAGAGAATACATAATGGTACTAAGGCAGACAATAGAATTATTAATGTGAGGGTTCTATAGCCATTATTTATACCTCAAACATACAGTCATAATGAATATGAAACAGATAGAATTGTGAGTGTATATTTACATACTAAACCACAAACAATAAAAGTAAAGATTCTAAATTAGCTAGACAGCCGTTTAGGTAACTGGTTATACACTAATAACTGTGATTCCTTATAGCATAATGTGTCATTACGGGTTTGGCTTGCGTAAAACAGACAGCAAAAAGGATACGAGTGCGATCAATGATTACCCGGTAGTTCTCACAAAAAAACAAATAAGCATGTGGATAACAAATTGCACCAAAAACCCGCTAAAGCTAAGAGGTTTAAGTAATGTATGGGGGCAAAATGACTAAGTGGGTAACTGTGAGATCCATACCACTGTGACCAATAACTATTATTTGAATCTCAGACATGGAATCTTCATAAGCCTAATAGTTTATTCGCTCCCACCAGGATCAATCCTAAACCATAATAGAAGCTCATTCACATGTGTCCAACTACGAGTCCTGAGCATTAGCACTCGCTTCTCAGTTTATTACTTGCCAAAATGCTCTCCATTATCTCCATAGGTTTATTACTTGCCAGAATGTTCTCCACTCGTTATCTCTCCGGTATCGTTGGTAGTCAGAGAGATCCCACAGTACATAGGGGAAATATCTCCACTGTTGAAGAGCAGCTGACCCTACCCCACACCGAGTCGATGGAGCAGGTGGGTGCTGGCCAGATTACACTGTTCCCTATGAAGACCCCATCTGTTGATCATCGCCAGGAGTCCGTCCACACATACATATCCTTTGGACATAAGCGCAAAGCAAAACCCATTGCCATGCACTCTACTGGGACTCAACGAAGGGGCGACCTGGATAAGCAGAGCCGGCAAACTTCAGAATAGGTAAGACAGGAACTGAGGGTAAAGTAGGGTCCCTTTTCTGATTTTTTGGATCGGGTGACACTCTGGGGCTGGAGTTACATAATGGGACCTTTTCTTATGTGCAGTCAGGTAAGGATTGTATTGCAATACCGCTGCGATGTGTAGTCAGCCCCCGATCCGCATCAAATGCCTGGTCGCACACCAGGGCCCCCCCGACACATGATCTGCTCTTTGGTGCACTGACATTATTGTCGGAGAGCTACTAGTTTGCTCCTTCAGTGACTCGTTCATTTTTGCTGATAGGGCTATATGTTCAGGTCTTGGAGACAGGAACAAACTGTATAGCTCAAGTTTCAGATTTTTAAAATGGTTTTCTAGCAGCTGCACCGTCTTGCGTTCCCACTTGTCCAGAAACTCCATAATTTGAGCAGGGTTTAATCGCCACGGAGGTGTTAATGCTAGCTTTCAGGGTAGATAGTTCCCTCTGGCTGGAATAGCAAAGTCTCAGATGTGGTAGTTATGAACTACCTTTTAACCCAGAGTCTGGGGGGGGGACTTATGTGGAAGCCCCAGACACACGGCAGGCTAGGCCAGTGTAAGACCGCATGGCTTTCCAAAGAGCATAGGTCAGGATCACAGTCGAAAATCAGTTCCAGACTCTTGCTAGAAAAGAGTTTGTGGAAATCTTCACTTGAATAAGCACAATTAGCTTGAAAGATATATTAATACATGCAATAGAGCAAGTTTAAGGTCAGGAGCTTCACTGAGACGCGTCCTGCCACTTTGGAAGTTGACTCCGCCCCCCCTATACTGAAGTGTTTTGACCTTTCTAAGCGCTGTCTCACCTACTTTCTCTCATATGCTTATATACATATACATTTATGTATTAATATCGCTTTTGAAAAAGCAATATTATGCTCTCCACTTGTAATCTAGCACAAAATGTTTAAGGGGACACTGAACCCAATTTTTTTATTTTGTGATTCAGACAGAGCATGCAATTTTAAGCAAATTTCTAATTTACTCCTATTATCACATTTCTTTTTCATTCTCTTGGTATCTTTATTTGAAAAGCAAGAATGTAAGTTTAGATGCCGGCCTATTTTTGGTGAACAACCTGGGTTGTTCTTGCTGATTGGTGGATAAATTCACCCACCAATAAACAAGTGCTACCCAGGGTCTGAACCAAAAACTGTCTGGTTCCGTAGCTTAGACACCTTTTTCAAATACAGATAGCAAGAGAATGAAGAAAAATATATAATAGGATTAAATTAGAATGTTGCTTAAAATTGCATGCTCTATCTGAATCACAAAAGAAAACATTTGGTTTCAATGTCCCTTTAATTATGCATCATACAACAACTTTGCAATCTACTTTCATTATTGATTTCTCTGCTTTTCTGAAAATTGCAGGTTTTCCAATTTAAAGAACTGAAAGTGCATATGGCAGGCTTCAGAAGCCTAATTCTGCATTATCTACCCCTAATTGGCTTCAGCAGAGATGAAAGGATAAGAACTGCAAACCAAAGCATGTTTTGCTATCTAAATTACCTGATTGTTGCTATGTCTGTATTGGCCACTCCAAATAAAGCAAGCATTGGGTTTGGTTGAGCTTTTGAAATACAACTGCAGCAAACGAGGTGCTAAGTCACACTTATCTAATAAGTTAATTGATTGTGCAACTTCATACAATGACACTGTCCCTTTAAACAGTAACAAGCATGTTAAAGGGTCATGAAATCCAGATTTTTTCTTTCATGATTCACATAAAACATACATCTTTAAACAACTTTCCAAATGTTTTATATTAATACATTTGCTTGGTATTCTTTTGTGAAGTATTAGCAAAGAACTTTTAGAATCTAGCTAAACCCAGATATGCCAATAAAAACCACCAATCAGCATTTAAATCCTAGTAGTGAATTGCTGCCATAGGTAAACTTTTCAACAAAGGATAACAAGATAATAAATCATATTATATAACAGAAGTAGATTGGAAAGAAATTTGGCCCCTTTAAATGAATAATTTCCTGACTTTTTATGAATTTGCACCAACAAATAATCCCATATAATATCAAATTTGTGTTCATTTAAATGGATATAAATAGAGTAGAAACATGTATTGTTTTTACCAGAATGCAAGTAAATAAATGTATTTTAAATTAATAGTTGTAATAAATAAAGTGTGACTCTATACACCAAAGAAATATGCCACTCATTTACCTAATATTTGAATGACTTAAATATGTGCTTCCTGCTACTAAATTACATAGGTGAGCTTCCTAATCAGCCTTCATGTAGTTTAGATTAGGAAGTATATTCATGTACACAAGAAAACTTCACTTGTGATAATTGTCAGTACTTTAAGAAACAGTGAAGACACTGCTTACCTGTTAATCTGCTGACTAGTATTTATAAGATGTTGCATTAATATTACAAATTATATTACTTGAGTCATTTGAAAACATGTCACTAATTAGGCACTTGTTAGCATTTATATTTATGCAATTGTGTGTGCATTGAATACATTTCTTTTGATAATCCATCTTATTTTGCCAACTAGAGAATAACTCACATATTGGTAGAATGGTCCCCTTTTGCTGAGAAATTTTGTTAGTGAATTATGGGTGAAATATTTTGAAATGTCTGGCAGCCATTTTCATTGGCTAAATGTGCCAATAAATGATAGGTGGGAAATTTGACATACTTATCTATATGTAGGTGCTACATTCATTGTGAAACACATTAGATCAGTGAAGCCCCTGCAGTGTAAATTTTAGTCTGAAATAAAAGCCTTTTTATGTATTTTGCCCCTGAAGAACTAGATTGTGGCTTATTATTAGTAGAATTTCCTTTCAGCGGAGTATATTTTCCAAATATTTCTACTCTCAATTGTTATATTGCTGTTTCATATATATTATTTGAGTTTTAGCACATTTGCCATAAATATAGTGTTAGTATACATGAATGACATATTAAACTTTAACATATAAATTGTTATATAAGATTATCATGAATGCAGTATTATATGTTGTCTATATTACAAACAAATGTAGGTTGAAATCAAAACATTATAATTACCACTATGATACAGCTACACAAAGCACATAGGTAAATAATTTACATTTTTTAAGTACTCCTAAAATAATTTAATTAACTAATCAATTAATTAGTTAATTAATTTATTAATCTTGATATTACAAGATTAGACACTCTTGTGCTTTGCATAATTATCATCTCTGCACAAAAATTCTTAAATCTGAACAGCATGCATAAACCAGTTAATGAGTTTTGTGACTAGTTTTAATCCAGTTGTAAGTTTGAGTCATTATGAAGGATGTTTTTTTTTTCACAATGGCCCAGATAACAAAGGGAGAGGTAATGATAGCGTAGGGCTGCTCTCTGGACCATGCTAAAATTGATATTACAAGTCTATTCGAAAACATATTTAACAGAGAAGGATTAGCATGGCCAACATTATTTTAGCACATCCTATGTGTTCAATGTATATTGCGACCACACTAAATATCACTGATATTACATTTTGAAAGTTATGGGTTGTGTCTGAGTGAAAGGTCAAATAGCTTTAGAAGAATGACCTGATACTTGAAGTAAAGTGTAAGGATTAAAAAAGAATTTCACAAAACACAAGTATTATACTCAGATATATACATTTTAATAAAAAAATAAATACATTTTATATTGAAAAATGTTTTAAAAGGGTTAAAAAGGGACATGGTGTATGGCAAGGTGTTTGACTAGAAATAACTCTAATTTTTGCGACTTTTCTATTTCCGTTGATGGCATCACTATCTTCCCATCACACCAAGTCTGCATGCTTGGAGTTACACTTGACTCAAATCTGTCCTTCATCTTCAACATCCTATCACTTTCTTCACCCTGCTGCAACCACCTACTCAATAGTTCCATACTTTCCCCTTTTCTAAGCACTGGCATCACAAGGCAAATAATCCACTCCCTTGTAATTGTCTGATTTGACTACTCCAATAAACTACTCATTTGCCTTCCTCTCTCCTGTCTCTATCTCCTTCAATCCACCATAAAGGACAATGATCCTAAACATTGAAGTAGATCCACTACAGAATGGCTTAAAAAAAGAAAATCTGCCTTTTGGAGTGCCCTACTCAGATCCCAGACCTTGACCCCATAGAGATACTGAGGAGTAACCTCAAGAGAGCTGTTCACACCAGGCATCCTAAGAATATGGCTGTAAGAAATAGTGGTCTAAATTCCTCCTGAACTTTTGCAGGTCTAATCTGCAGCTAACGGAAATGCTTGGTGAAGGTTATTGCTGTCAAAGGAGGATCATTTAGCTATTAAATCCAAGTGTTCACTTGTTTTTCCTGCTTACTTTTGAGCAATGTGAATGTTTATTGGGATGTGTTCAATTAAGATTAAAATGGATTGTGTGTTTGTCTATACCAAGACCAATTTGTGCAGAAAACCAACTAATTCCAAAGGGTTCCAAAAGTTTTTTTTCCAAAAAAAAAAAAATATATATATATATATATATATATATATATATATATATATATATATAAACTATAAGATCACAGGGGTGAACTCAAAAAATGAGTATCACTACTGGGAGCCAAGGCTGCGCACACTTGTAAGAGATTTTTTGTTGTAAGATCTTAACACCACAATCACTGTTAAGAAAGAAATGTATTTGAACTAATTTCTAATATATAGCAGTCAAATTAATGCATACAAGAAAATAGTACAATAGTAAAAATATACTTATCACACTCTGCAATATCCCTGAAATAGGAGAGAGAGAGAACAATAATGTCCGTCTGAGGGTCAGATGTGATGAAATTTCAATCTGGTTGGTGTGGCTCGTTGGGATACCACTCAAGGTTCAATTTGAGTGAAAGAAGTACAGCTGCAAGAATCTAAAAGAACAAGCGCACAGATACACTATTCATAGTGCAAATCAATTTAATATTATAAAAGCATATAACATATATTCAACATTTAGGAGTGAATCCTACTCACAAAGGTAACCCCAATCATATGAGGTAAGTCATGGCAGTTGGATCCTTAAAGTGTCCCCACTTGTTAATGGCAACAAGTGGGGACAGTAAAAAGGAGAGTATTGGAACATGTTGCAAACATTGAACAAGGGGATGTATCTGATGGAGCAACGGATAATTTTAGAAAAAAACATAATAATGATCCGTCTTGCTTGAGATTTAAGGCAATAGAACAAGTAGTTCTGGATGAGAGGAGGGGAGACAGAATGCTACGTCTGAGACAGAGAGAAACATTCTGGATCCACTCCCTCCAGACCTTGGAGCCTTACGGAATGAATAGAGAAGTGGATATCCAGGCCTTTTTAATTTAAATTCATTTTAATTCAAATTAACTTCAATTTTAATTCATATTTAAATTAATTTATTTTAACTGAATTCATACTCAAATTAAAATAAAATTAATTGTAGAATTTTAGAAATTAAAAATTAAAAATGTAATCAAATTTATTCTATCTTTCTTATTTTAAAGAAAAATAAAAAATATTAATTATATATATTTTTTATATGCTCAAAATTAATTAGGCTTTTTTAAAAAAATTCAGTTTTAATAGAAGCAAATCAAATTTATTTTATCTATTTTTAGGATAGAAGTTTAAGCTCAAGGGAACATTTAGGTTACAAATGAATTTTAATCACCTTACTTCTACTTGTATTGGTATTTGCATATGTTATTAAATTATATACATAGTGATTTATGAACAAATTAATTATAACAGCCCTATACCAAATGGCCTTGTACACATATATATACATGTGTCATCTTACTGTATATGCAGTGATTTTGTTTGTATATAGGACACTTCAGTCCATATGTTTTTTTTCAAAATAATTATATATTTGTTTATTTCACATCTATTATAAATTCAATATGTATATATATGCATTTTTAATTCAAGTCACATTTGGAGTTCTGAACATGAAAAATATTTGTTAATATAATATAACGAGGGTATACTCTATAATATAATCATTGCAATATGAGTATACTGAGTGTTGTCAAATAGGAATCAAAGTTGTTCGCAGATCACATTGACTATTGAAAACGAATGCACCTTATATTGTAACATTTTGTATTGAAAGGTTTTCACATCTATATTGACGTAAGGAGGGCGTGTACCTTAACGCTGTCTCATAAGAACAGCAGGTAGGGTGGGTGCAGTACAAGCCTCTGATGAAGCGGATGTTTCCGTGAAACGCGTAAGGCCACGCCCACCTTACGTCACTTGCAAACTACATGCCAAACAGGAGCAAACATAAGCTTTGTTCTAGACGCTGCTACGCTGCTACACTGATTTACAGACCCACGCTGTTTTGCAGCATCCATTTACCTATTAGCCTTGGTCCGGATTTTACACTATAGGAGCGGTAAGATTGACTGGACATTTATGACAACACCAACCGCTACCTTTATTCATCCTTGAACGGTACTGAGGACATTACAAATAAGGAGATTCTCCTACTCCACCGGGACTTGCTTGCTATTAACAAGTGGGGACATTTTTAAAGATCTGACTGTTGCCATTAACAAGTGGGGACACTTTAAGGATCCGACTGCCATGACTTACCTCATATGATTGGGGTTACCTTTGTGAGTAGGATTCACTCCTAAATGTTGAATATATGTTATATGCTTTTATAATATTAAATTGATTTGCACTATGAATAGTGTATCTGTGCGCTTGTTCTTTTAGATTCTTGCATATATATATATATATATATATATATATATATATATATATATATATATACACACATACTCTTCTTTATTTATCAAAATGTTAAGGGTATATTTTTCCCCTTTTAACAACTGAAAGCTGGGAGTTTTTTGTTTTTTTAAAATGAACTATGGTTGTTTTATAATTAATCATAACAGAAAAAGTTATGTTTTTTTTAAATTATGAAATAGAAATACCTTGCGCACCAGCAAACATAAACTTTTTTAAACATTTAATAAATAAGTGTCAAAATAACTACTTGCTTATAGTTGCACATGGCTATGAAACCAATGGTTAATTTAGACAGCTTGATTTTAAAGAAACATTTTTGTAATGCAAACAGGGATATTACATCTTGTGAAAAATGCTTGAGGTTGGATTTGATGAATCTTTAGATTATATTTGCAAGTTCTTATATTTCAAGAACACAGCACTTAATATATGCACTTTCAATGCTGCACTTGTTTATACATATTCAGACACACTGTTTTATAATAAATTTGCATTGTAGATAAACTCATGGTGTCTGCTATAGACAAGAGGATCTTAAGAGACATTATGCTTAAGGAATAACAAAAGAAAGTGCATAACACATAACAATATGAGTCTTTAATCCTTATTACAAGAGAATTTAAATATAACTTATGGCACATCAGCACTGTGAAAGAATTTTGGAATATGAAAATGCCCCTAAATGCTGACAAGTATAAAGCAAATGCTATATCCAAACAGAAGTGACATTTAAGAAAACCTAGTATCTTTACGCACCTTTCTAGGGCCTAGATTTGGAGTTTGGCATTAGCCGTGAAAACCAGCGTTAGAGGCTCCTAACGCTGGTTTTAGGCTAACTCCGGTATTTGAAGTCACTCAAAAACGGGTCTAATGCTCACTTTTCAGCCGTGACTTTTCCATACCGCAGATCCCCTTACGTCATTTGGGTATCCTATCTTTTCAATGGGATCTTTCTAACTCCGGTATTTAGAGTCGTGTCTGAAGTGAGCGTTAGAAATAAAACGACAAAACACCAGCCGCAGAAAAAAGTCAGTAGTTAAGAGCATTCTGGGCTAACGCCGGTTCATAAAGCTCTTAACTACTGTGCTCTAAAGTACACTAACAGCCATAAACTACCTATGTACCCCTAAACCGAGGTCCTCCCACATCGCCGCCACTCGATTACATTTTTTTAACCCCTAATCTGCCGACCGCCACCTACGTTATACTTATGTACCCCTAATCTGCTGCCCCTAACACCGCCGACCCCTGTATTATATTTATTAACCCCTAATCTGCCCCCCACAATGTCGCCGCCAACTACCTACAATAATTAACCCCTAATCTGCCGACCGCAAAGCGCCGCCACCTACATTATAGCTATGTACCCCTAATCTGCTGCCCCTAACACCGCCGACCCCTATATTATATTTATTAACCCCTAATCTGCCCCCCACAACGTCGCCTCCACCTGCCTACGCTTATTAACCCCTAATCTGCCGACCGGACCGCACCGCTACTATAATAAAGTTATTAACCCCTAATCCGCATCACTAACCCTATAATAAATAGTATTAACCCCTAATCTGCCCTCCCTAACATCGCCAACACCTAACTTCAATTATTAACCCCTAATCTGCCGACCGGAGCTCACCGCTATTCTAATAAATGTATTAACCCCTAAAGCTAAGTCTAACCCTAACACTAACACCCCCCTAAGTTAAATATAATTTTAATCTAACGAAATTAATTAACTCTTATTAAATAAATTATTCCTATTTAAAGCTAAATACTTACCTGTAAAATAAATCCTAATATAGCTACAATATAAATTATAATTACATTGTAGCTATTTTAGAATTAATATTTATTTTACAGGTAACTTTGTATTTATTTTAACCAGGTACAATAGATATTAAATAGTTAAGAACTATTTAATAGTTACCTAGTTAAAATAATTACAACATTACCTGTAAAATAAATCCTAACCTAAGTTACAATTAAACCTAACACTATACTATCATTAAATTAATTAAATAAAATACCTACAATTACCTACAATTAAACCTAACACTACACTATCAATAAATTAATTAAATACAATATCTACAAATAAATACAATGAAATAAACTAACTAAAGTACAAAAAATAAAAAAGAACTAAGTTACAAAAAATAAAAAAATATCTACAAACATAAGAAAAATATTACAACAATTTTAAACTAATTACACCTACTCTAAGCCCCCTAATAAAATAACAAAGACCCCCAAAATAACAAAATGCCCTACCCTATTCTAAATTACTAAAGTTCAAAGCTCTTTTACCTTACCAGCCCTGAACAGGGCCCTTTGCGGGGCATGCCCCATGACGTTCAGCTCTTTTGCCTGTAAAAAAACATACAATACCCCCCCCAACATTACAACCCACCACCCACATACCCCTAATCTAACCCAAACCCCCCTTAAATAAACCTAACACTAAGCCCCTGAAGATCTTCCTACCTTATCTTCACCATACCAGGTTCACCAATCCTTCCTGAAGAGCTCCTCCGATGTCCTGATCCAAGCCCAAGCGGGGGGCTGAAGAGGTCCATGATCCGGCTGAAGTCTTCATCCAAGCGGGAGCTGAAGAGGTCCATGATCCGGATGAAGTCTTCATCCAAGCGGGAGCTGAAGAGGTCCATGATCCGGATGAAGTCTTCTATCAACGGCATCTTCAATCTTCTTTCTTCGGGAGCCATCATCTTCCATCCGACGCGGAACATCCTCTTCTCCCGACGCCTACTAGCCGAATGAAGGTTCCTTTAAGGGACGTCATCCAAGATGGCGTCCCTCGAATTCCAATTGGCTGATAGGATTCTATCAACCAATCGGAATTAAGGTAGGAAAATTCTGATTGGCGGATGGAATCAGCCAATCAGAATCAAGTTCAATCCGATTGGCTGATCCGATCAGCCAATCAGATTGAGCTTGCATTCTATTGGCTGATCGGAACAGCCAATAGAATGCAAGCTCAATCCGATTGGCTGATCGGATCCTAACGCAGCCTTTATGTGGACTCTCAATACCAGAGTTATTTTTATGGTTCGGCCATAAAAAAGCCGGCGTTAGCTACGCGGGTCGTTACCGACAAAACTATAAATCTAGCCGTAGGTGAGGCTCTACAGTTCATTAGTTAGTATTAGGTCAGTTTATTCTATAGATATAGCAAAAATCTTACAAAAACTGTTATAGAACTCTCCTAACCTCTTGATAACTTTAAGTATATAAAGGCAATGAAAAAGTATATATAATGCACCACCTTTTCACCACCATGAAAGAAAGGAATTTATCAGGTAAAAATAATTTTTGTTTTCTTTCATTAGGGGGTGAGAATCCACAAAATCATTATGTCTAGAAACCTATACCAAAACTTTGAAGTCCACTAGTAATGAAGGGAAGCTAAAAAATGGTAAGAAAAAAAAATCAAAAAATGTTAGGAATCAATTTTCCAGAAAGACTTTCCTAGCAAAGCAAAAACATTTGTAAGAATATATATCACCAATAGGCCTCCATCTTGTCTTTACTCATCCATTTTGTATCTATTCAGCCATGCAGAACTAATACTGATCTGAAGTTATGCTACAAAATTTAGTCTTTTGACATTTGCTATTACAGAATAACATCTTTTATCCGGTTGCTAAGCGTAACTATGCCTCTGCTAGCATTAACATGGTCTTATTCATACTATCTTATCTTTCTACCAAGGTCAGCACTTCATAGTTTTTAGCTTTTTACATAAACAATCTTATGTCTGAAACTCTGTAACTTTCCACTAATTATGTTGCAATGAATGGGCGTGTATGAAGCCCCTCTGTTTCAATTTTTAATGTATGTGATGTATACTATATAACTGCAGCACTGTTTATAATAAACAGAGCAGACTTAGGGGACGAATTATCAAGCTCCGAATGGCTCACCAGAAATAGCAGTTATGAAGCAGCGGTCTAAAGACTGCTGCTCCATAACTGATCCGCTGCCTCTGAGGCTGCTGTCTTCAATCCGCTAGATCCTATATGATTGGGTGCGGTTGATTGGCTGCGAACCTGAGAGGGTGACATTGCACAAGCAGTTCTGGTTAACTGCTGGTGCAATGATAAATGTCAACAGCGTATGCTGTGGGCATTCAGCGATGTCTGTCAGACATAATACGCTACAGCGTATCATGTTGGACAGAAATTGATAAATTAGCCCCTTAGACAATATTCTGTGTGCATGTCTAATTGTGCTCTCCATGGCCTTGTGTGGTGAATTATTCAGTTACAAGTGAAGTGCTGATTACTGGTCAGTGTCAAGTGGTATCCCAGCCCTGCGAGGACCTCTAACAACATCAAAATTATAGAATATAGTAAAAGTATGTAGGGATGACCAGGTTACTTCTTTACAGATATGTTCTACCAAACCTTGTTTTTGAAAGCTCAAAAAGTAGAATCAAACCTAGTAGAATGAGCTGTGATGTGTTTAGGAAGAGGCTTTCCCACCTCCAAATAAGCTTTGTGAATCTTAAATTTTAACCAGGCAGCTAACAAAACAGCTGATGCTTTCAAACCCTTCTGAGGACCTGATCATTGTATTGTATCTCCCACATGTTAGACGAAGGATCAGACAGCTTCTTTGGTATCCTGAACCTGGTTTGTTTTATGATTACTTTTCTTGACTCTCCCTCTGTGCTTGGTGACTGATCAGACTGCTCTCTTGCATCTGACAATTGTCTTGTCTTCAAACTATTTTATTATTACTGATGTGTCACAGCTATTAGTGTATCCAGTATCACTACTTTTTTAGCAGTATTCTGCTCCAAAACCCAAGTCCTGCAGGTGACATCTGCAAGCACTGTTATCCAGCTTATTTACCCAAGCCCTGAAGAGGGCATCTGTCAAGCACCAATACCCAGCTTCAGTGCCAATCCCTGCAGAGAGTATCTGTCAAGAACCGGTATTCTTCTCCAGTACCCAAGTACTGCAGAAGGCATCTGCCAAGAACCAATATCAATCTCCAGTACCTAAGCCCTGCAGAGAGTGTCTGCCAAGCATTAGTATCCTGATCCAGTCCTCAGTGCTCAAATGGACACCACAGTTCCACTACTTGTTTCTCAAAGTAAGCACTTCAGTCATCGGCACTTGAGTGGGCACTCCAATCCTTGGCACTCCAGTGGGGACTCCAGTCCTTGGTCCTAGAGTGTGCATTCCATTCCTTGGCCTTCGAGTGGGCACTCCAGTCCTGATTCCTCAAATGAACACTCCAGCTATTGGTCCTAGAGTTAGTACTCCAGTTCCCAGCCCTAGAGTGGGTACTACTTCTGACTTCAGCTTTGGTGTGAACATTACTGCTGCCTAATCTTATTTCCAGAATCCAACTAGTTTCCTGTAAAATAATCTTGTCTTCTCTGTCTGTTTGCTACCATAACTCAAAGAAGACCATTCCAATAGCTGATTTTAGTGCTTGAGATGGAACTAAGATTGACACCTCATCCTATCAACTCCAAACCCCTTAACATGTTCTGCCGAGCGTGACATTAGTGTCTAATATAGACAGATTAAAAGTTGCCCCTTGAAGTGTATATCCACTAGGATAGAGAAAGTCTTGTAGCAGAATCCAAATGGATCTTTTCAGATATTTGAATGTAGTCCATGCACCAGAACCTCAGACAAATTATGCAAATTTGAAGAGGTCACATGTCAAATCAAGCAAATGGAATTTCATTGGATGCTGCAATCATCAGAACTAAGACTTCCATACACAGCACTACAGGCAGTTTATATAAAGACTGTAGCTTCACACAAGTTGTTTGTAACTTGAATTTTCTCTGCTCTGTTAGAGAAAGTTTTATTGCCATGGAATCTATGATTACTCCAAGAAAAGTTAATCTGGTTTAAGGTAAAGAAATTTTTGGTTTGTTGATTCTCCAGCTATGACTGTGAAGAAATGACAAAAGTTTGATGTATAAGATATTGCTAAAAGAAAAGATTGAGCTTGTACCAAAATGTTGTCCAGGTAAGGTATTATTGAAATATTTGAGACCAAATTATAGCCAAGAGCGTAACCAGAATCTTTGTAAAAATTCTGGGAACAGTAGCCAGACAAAATGGAAGTGCAACAAACTGATAATGTTCATCCTTGAAAGCAAAACACAGGAACTTATAATGATTATTGTGGATAGGGATATGGAGTTAAGAGTCCTTCAAATCTATTGTTGACATGTATTACTCTTGCTGAACAAATGGAATAATAGTTCTGATAGTTTCCGTTTTGAATGAAGGAATTTTTAGAAATCTAGAATTGGTCTGAATGTTTCCTCTTTTTTGAGCCAATGAAAAGATTGGAGTAGAAACCCTGATCCTTAGCAGATTGAGACCAGGATTTCTAAAAAAAGGTGCAGGCAGCCCCCTACCAGAATAGTATCTGGACTGGGGATATACCTTCTTTGTGACTTAGAGGTGAAAAATAATTTCTTGGACTGCTTAGATGGAGGATTCCAAGAGGAATTTGATTTCCTGGAAGGTCTTGTAGATTCCCGTTTTTGACCAGAGGAGAAAGATCTTTAGTTCTTATTCTAAAGAAAGGAATAACAATTATCTGAGGATTTGCCTTTTCCCTTAGACTTCGTGCTTTGAGGGGAAAAAAGCACCTTTACCTATGTTCTCATCAAAAACGGACAAAGCCATATTATTGGCATTTAATTTTATTATATCTTCCAATAACCACAGTTTCTGAAAACTGTTCTGCTAAATTTTCACACCATAAAGAAGAGGCTGCTGCAACACAAGCTATGCTAATGAAACATTTGAACAAATACCTATCTTGAATAAAGACTCTCTTGTCGAAGGATCCCAATTTCCTATCCATAGGAACCTTGAAAGATGTACTATATTCTAATGGAATAGTAGTCATTCTTGTCATAGTAGAAATTGCTCTATCTACTTTGGGAATGGTTTCTCAAAGCTATACACTAGAATATGGTAAAGTAAACATCTTCTTAAAAGCAGAAGTTGGATTAAAATAAAGACCAGGCCTGCACCACTCCTTTGAAATAATCTCTGTTACAGAATCAGGTTCAATCCTTTTACTTTATCTGAAAGATAAGGTTAGTTTTTGGGGGGTTAGGGGGTTAGCTGGCTAGGGGGTTTAGATTTTAGTGGGTATTTTGTGGTGGGGGTTGTGGTTATTTAGGGGTTAATAGTGTAGTGGGGACTTTGAGGTGGGCAATGTAGCGGGTTAGGGATTATTAGAGTAGATGGCTTATGGCAATTTGGGTTAGCACGCAAGTATGTTTTTTTCCACTTTTCTCTCTCCATTTAAGTCTATGCGGAAGTATGGTAACACAGTCGCTTCTTTTTAAATTTCCGCTCTTTGTGCACTTCAGTTTAGCACACATATTACAAGTTGAAAGTAAACTTTTTCGAGCATAATTTACATGCGAGCGGGAGCGGTCATTAATGCTCCACTTATAATCTAGCCCACAGTAGCAAGATTCTGTATCATGATAAGAAACTGAATCTCCTGATCATCAGTGAGAATTTCACCCTCAGAAGACAGATCTTAGGAATTGCATTCTGAATCTGTAAGTAAGAGAGAAGTAAGAGAGAAGCAGATGTAATATGACAAGATTTAGAAGGGTCTTAGTTAACAGATACACAATGCTTCTTTGAGACTCTTTTTTAGTTTCTGGAAGGTGGTAAAGCTGCCATAATCTCAAATAGAGCAGAAATAAAATATTTATCTAAGTTTAGAGAAATTTCTGAAGGTCTCCCTTGGGCCCCGATATTCAAAGCATAAAAAACGACGATAAAAATGCCCTTCTGGCCTTGTCGTCCTCATAGTCTGTTGGCCTGCTTACATATTGAAAAAAAAAGGGGAGGACCTGCAAAGTGCAGGCGAGTGGTGATATGTCTCATATATGAAATAATAGGATTTGTGGCCTCTGCAAAAGTGGACTGACATCGCCACTTGTTGGCATTTTCAGAAGGTGGGAGGGGCATATTTGAACTATTCCAACACAGTGCAGACAGTGCTCTCACATTAAATAATGCCTATATGACCTAACTCTAACTTCACCTACACTACCTGCCTCTCACTGGAAGGTTGCTTCCAGTACTCATAACCTGTACTTCACAGATTGGAATATATTGCATTGCTGGCAATGTATCCCAATAAAAGTGCAGGTTACTCCCCTGAAATGCCGGGCTAACTCCCACAGAACGCCTACACCTATGTCATAATTTAGCTAGACTCCCCTGGAACGCCCAGCTAACTCGCACAGAATGCCTAGGCTATGTTATGGGGCCTATTTATCAAGCTCTGAACGGAGTCTTCAGACTCACCAGAAACACAAGTTATAAAGACCGCTGCTCCATAACCCTGTCCGCCTGCTCTGATAAGGCAGACAGGAATCGCCGGAAATCAACCCAATCGAGTACGGTATGTTTTATTTTAGCCACCAATTACGGTAGCAAGAGCTACTCAGGTGCTGAACCAAAAATGAGACAGCTCCTAACCTTACAGTCCTACTTTTCAGATACAGATAGCAAGAGAAGAAACAAAATTGATAATAGGAGTAAATGAGAAATTTGATTAAAATTGCATGCTCTGTCTGAATCATGAAAGAAAGAAAATTGGGTTTAATATCCCTTTAGCTAGCAATGGGGATTGTATGTACCGGTAATCATGGGGGGGTTGGGGGCGGCAAAATGTATGCTCGCCTGTGTGGCCAAAAATCCTAGCACCGGCCCTGAACAAATGTAACAAGTAGTAGCACACTATATCCCAGAAAGTCTATGTACCGTATACCATAAATCCAAGATGCTTTATTTCATTTCAAACTTTAAAAGCCTCCATAAAACACTGCTATTTACAGAACCCAATCACAGTGTGTACAGTCTTATGGAGCGAATATGTGTGTGCCCTGGAGCCAAATCGCCAAGTGCAGGGGTAAAAAGCAGGGAAGCATACTGAGCATAAGCGGCATGGAGGAGGGAAGGATGGATGCAGAGTTGTAAATTCTTACCGTACTTTAATATGGATGCAATTCTATTTACCGTAATATTTATTTTATATGGATGCAATTCTATTTGATTTGTGCCACCAGAGTGTGTTTTCTGAATTATGGTAAGACCATGCTCAGAGATAACGCAAATGGGCAGTGCTCAGTGGTAAACATTAGAGATACTGGTACATTACTGACAGTTTCTTCATCACTGTATTTTCTTGCAGAAAACCTCCCCCGTACATACCGGTACAAAGATGATAAAGCAGAAAAGAATAGCATATAAGATTCCTTTTAAACTAGAGGTAGTAAACTATGCAAAGGAGGGAGCATGGAAACAGAGCAGCAGAGAGACATTTTGGGCCACCACCAACTGAAAAAAATGATAAGAGAGTGGAGGAAACAGGAGGATCAGCTGCAAAAAGCAAATTAAAGTAAGCACACTTTTCGTGGGCATGCTGCAAAGTGGCCACAGTTAGACGTGACCATGAAAGAATGGATCACACATCACCGGAATAATGGCTTATCAGTCTCTACAAAAATGATAATATATGAAGCCAAACGCATTGCTGTAGAGAAAGGCATACATGATTATACTGGATCACCATCATGTTGCTACAGGTTTATGAAGCAATTTGTAATTGATGCTAGGAAGAAAAATGGGTTTGAAATTGGCCAGAATGGGAGTATGGATAAAGTCCCACTAACCTTTGATGTGCCATCTAATAGGACTGTTGATCTGAAAGGTGCCAAAACTATCACTTTAAAAACCTCCAGACATGAGAAAACCCATTACACAGTTGTGTTGTCTTGCTGTGCAGAAGGCACCAAATTGTCACCCATGTTAATTTTCAAAAGGAAAACATTTCCAAAAGAAGTGATTCCAAGAGGAGTTGTTGTACATGTTCATGAGAAAGGATGGATGGACGAAAATGGAATGAGAGTATGGCTTGAAAAAGTGTGGTCTAAATGTCCTGGAGGGCTTCTGAAAAAAACTGCCTTATTAGTGCTTGACCAGTTTAGAGCACATATTAGCGAAACTGCAAAAAAGTGCTTTAAATAAGTAAAGACTCATCTAGCTGTAATTCTGTGAGGTCTTACCAGCCAGTTGCATCCTCTCCACGATTCTATCAACAAACCATTTAAGGTCTTTATGCGAGAAGAGTGGAACAAATGGATGGCTGCTGGTAATCATTATCTGACACCTACTGGATGAATGAAGAGGCCCTCTATCACTCAAGTTTGTGAATGGGTGAAAACATCATGGCACTCAGTCAAGGAGGAAATCGTTGTACAGTCATTCAAAAAATGTGGCATTAGCAATGCTTTGGATGGAACCGAAGATGATTTCTTAGTTGAAGATGAAGAAAGTGATGTTTGTGATCTCAGCTTCTTAAATTCTGACTCTAGCGATTCAGAGTTCTTGGGGTACACAGACTAGAAGAGTACCGGTACTCGAAACGTTAAAGTCCCTCTTCATTTGTTAATGACACTGATGATGGTTATTTATTCCACTGTTAACTGTTCTATTATTCTGTTATAGTTTATTAAATAGTTTACTACACCATTTGCTTCAGAATATTTTTTTCTTGTTTTCCTCCTCTAAAAACTATGTGCGTCTTATGGTCAGGTGCGTCTTATGGAGCGAAAAATACGGTAAACTATTTTCACATAAGCGTTAACCCAATGTGCGCAAAAAGCTGAATTTGGGATATCACGCACACTATAACTTATTCACCCATATAAGTAAATGGATCAAAAAAAGGTGGGGAAAAAAAACCTACCACCCTACTAGCACGCAGTCCCAATTGCATATTCTCAAGTACACTAACCTGACACTTTCTAAAATATGAATATTGCATAAATATGATTTATTTGACATGTTTTCATCTACTTGACTGCAACAGGCTGCAATGCACTTATATAGATGTCTATATATGTGTACATATGTAATAATGTGTTTATATGTGTATATATGTCTGTATATATATTTTTATAAAAATAAATATATATATATATATATATATATATATATATATATACATACACACATATACATGCATTAATACATATGTACACACATATGAATACACAAATACATACGTACACACATATAAACACAAACACACACACAAATATATATATATATATATATATATATATATATATATATATATATATCAAATGCAATGCCTGTAACACTGAGTTAACAGTTTGCTTAAAAAGTTAATCCTAAAGATCAACTGATCACAGCTGCTAAAATCTCTGGAAGAAATAGAGGTCCCCCAATTCCAAAAAGGAAAAAGGACAGAACCTGAATAAAAATAAATATAGGAAGGGTGAACTAGCGCTATAATTTGTTACAATGAAAAAAGTTTATAAAACATAAGATAGTCAAAAACAAGATACAACTGAAAAACTATGCATATACTAAAATATATAGAGTGTATAAATATATAAATATATATATATATATATATATATATCTATCTATATATATATATATATATATATATATATATATATATATATATACTCTATATCATAGACCAGAAAACATCATCAAATGCATCAGGTAGGTATTCCACTTACAAGAAATTACCTCAATCGTAAATGTTTAATGTAAATGTGTCTAGTAAGAGTGGGAATGATATACGATGACTGCGTCTCTTGTTCCTCCCCGCATTAACAATGTGAAGATATAAAAGTAAACATATACGAGAAGAGCAGAGATAACATAATAACATTTTAATCAGATGGCATCAGAAACAAAAAACACTACCACTTACATTTAAAAACCTCAATAGTATGAGGTACATTGAAGCATCAAGAAAACAGGACACACACGTTCCCTGAAGTCCAGAAGTATCCTCAGGTTCAGTAAAGTTCGTAACTATAAATAATGGACTTAAAAAAAATGGCAATCAAAATCCTAAATTATTATTATAATTTATTTGTAAAGTGCCACCAAATTCTATATTTCACTAAACATTACCTGGAATAAAGTCCCTTACGCATTTTGAAGGTTGGTCTGTTCCTTCTTCCTTGGAGGGTAATAAAATTAAACCATTATCTACTTTCTTTCCTACCCAATCAAAAGGGAATTTAATTCCAGTATTTTCTAGGTTGGTACAGGATGATTTTAATAAATTATGTACCAACTATAAAATTAAAAGGGATAATTTAATGAAAAAGGAGAAAATTACTCTAAAACAGATTAAGGATTGAAAAGAGATTATAATTTGGGAGGCTGACAAGGGGGGAGTATTGTAATACATGACAGAGACGTATATATTAAAGAAGCAAAGAGACTCCTACAGGATTAGATTACATATAGGAAGATACCTCAGGATCCAACTCTCTGGTTTTTATAAATGTTTATTGAATACAGAAAGACATGAGGGGATGCTTAATGAACATGAGTTTAATTTTCTTAATCAAGAAACTATGGCCTAGATTTGGAGTTTGGCGTTAGCCGTGAAAACCAGCGTTAGAGGCTCCTAACGTTGGTTTTAGGCTAACTCTGGTATTTGGAGTCACTCAAAAAGGGTCTAACGCTCACTTTTCAGCCGCGACTTTTCCATACCGCAGATCCCCTTACGTAAATTGCGTATCCTATCTTTTCAATGGGATTTTTCTAACTCCGGTATTTAGAGTCGTGGCTAAAGTGAGCGTTAGAACTCTAACGACAAAACTCCAGCCGCAGGAAAAAAGTCAGTAGTTATGAGCTTTCTGGGCTAACGCCGGTTCATAAAGCTCTTAACTACTGTACTCTAAAGTACACTAACACCCATAAACTACCTATGTACCCCTAAACCGAGGTCCCCCCCACATCGCCGCCACTCGATTAAATTTTTTTAACCCCTAATCTGCCGACCGCCAACTACGTTATCCTTATGTACCCCTAATCTGCTGCCCCTAACACCGCCGACCCCTATATTATATTAAGTAACCCCTAACCTGCCCCCCACAATGTAGCCGCCAGCTACCTACACTTATTAACCCCTAATCTGCCGACCGCAAAGCGCCGCCACCTATGTTATCCTTATGTACCCCTAATCTGCTGCCCCTAACACCGCCGACCCCTATATTATATTTATTAACCCCTAATCTGCCCCCCACAACGTCGCCTCCACCTGCCTACACTTATTAACCCCTAATCTGCCGAGCGGACCTGAGCGCTACTATAATAAAGTTATTAACCCCTAATCCGCCTCACTAACCATATAATAAATAGTATTAACCTCTAATCTGCCCTCCCTAACATCGCCGACACCTAACTTCAATTATTAACCCCTAATCTGCCGACCGGAGCTCACCGCTATTCTAATAAATGTATTAACCCCTAAAGCTAAGTCTAACCCTAACACCCCCCTAAGTTAAATATAATATTAATCTAACTAAATTAATTAACTCTTATTAAATAAATTATTCCTATTTAAAGCTAAATACTTACCTGTAAAATAAATCCTAATATAGCTACAATATAAATTATAATTACATTGTAGCTATTTTAGGATTAATATTTATTTTACAGGCAACTTTGTAATTATTTTAACCAGGTACAATAGCTATTAAATAGTTAAGAACTATTTAATAGTTACCTAGTTAAAATAATTACAAAATTACCTGTAAAATAAATCCTAACCTAAGTTACAATTAAACCTAACACTATACTATCATTAAATTAATTAAATAAAATACCTACAATTACCTACAATTAAACCGAACACTACACTATCAATACATTAATTAAATACAATACCTACAAATAACTACAATGAAATAAACTAACTAAAGTACAAAAAATAAAAAAGAACTAAGTTACAAAAAATAAAAAAATATCTACAAACATAAGAAAAATATTACAACAATTTTAAAATAATTACACCTACTCTAAGCCCCCTAATAAAACAACAAAGCCCCGCAAAATAAAAAATGCCCTACCCTATTCTAAATTACTAAAGTTAAAAGCTCTTTTACCTTACCAGCCCTGAACAGGGCCCTTTGCGGGGCATGCCCCAAGAAGTTCAGCTCTTTTGCCTGTAAAAAAAAACATACAATACCCCCCCCCAACATTACAACCCACCACCCACATACCCCTAATCTAACCCAAACCCCCCTTAAATAAACCTAACACTAAGCCCCTGAAGATCTTCCTACCTTGTCTTCACCATACCAGGTTCACCGATCGGTCCTGAAGAGCTCCTCTGATGTCCTGATCCAAGCCCAAGCGGGGGGCTGAAGATGTCCATGATCCGGTAGAAGTCTTCATCCAAGCGGGGCAGAAGAGGTCTTCCATCCGATTGAAGTCTTCATCCAGGTGGCATCTTCTATCGACATCCATCTGGAGCGGAGCGGCAGCATCCTGAAGACCTCCGACGCGGAACATCCATCCTGGCCGACGACTGAACGACGAATGACAGTTCCTTTAAATTACGTCATCCAAGATGGCGTCCCTCGAATTCCGATTGGCTGATAGGATTCTATCAGCCAATCGGAATTAAGGTAGGAATATTCTGATTGGCTGATGGAATCAGCCAATCAGATTTAGCTTGCATTCTATTGGCTGATTGGAACAGCCAATAGAATGCGAGCTCAATCTGATTGGCTGATTGGATCAGCCAATCGGATTGAACTTGATTCTGATTGGCTGATTCCATCAGCCAATCAGAATATTCCTACCTTAATTCCGATTGGCTGATAGAATCCTATCAGCCAATCGGAATTCGAGGGACGCCATCTTGGATGTCATTTAAAGGAACCGCCATTCGTCGTTCAGTCGTCGGCCAGGATGGATGTTCCGCGTCGGAGGTCTTCAGGATGCTGCCGCTCCATTCCAGATGGATGTCGATAGAAGATGCCGCCTGGATGAAGACTTCAATCGGATGGAAGACCTCTTCTGCCCCGCTTGGATGAAGACTTCAATCGGATGGAAGACCTCTTCTGCCCCGCTTGGATGAAGACTTCTACCGGATCATGGACATCTTCAGCCCCCCGCTTGGGCTTGGATCAGGACATCGGAGGAGCTCTTCAGGACCGATCCGTGAACCTGGTATGGTGAAGACAAGGTAGGAAGATCTTCAGGGGCTTAGTGTTAGGTTTATTTAAGGAGGGTTTGGGTTAGATTAGGGGTATGTGGGTGGTGGGTTGTAATGTTGGGGGGGTATTGTATGTTTTTTTTTACAGGCAAAAGAGCTGAACTTCTTGGGGCATGCCCCGCAAAGGGCCCTGTTCAGGGCTGGTAAGGTAAAAGAGCTTTTAACTTTAGTAATTTAGAATAGGGTAGGGCATTTTTTATTTTGGGGGGCTTTGTTGTTTTATTAGGGGGCTTAGAGTAGGTGTAATTATTTTAAAATTGTTGTAATATTTTTCTTATGTTTGTAGATATTTTTTTATTTTTTGTAACTTAGTTCTTTTTTATTTTTTGTACTTTAGTTAGTTTATTTCATTGTAGTTATTTGTAGGTATTGTATTTAATTAATGTATTGATAGTGTAGTGTTAGGTTTAATTGTAGGTAATTGTAGGTATTTTATTTAATTAATTTAATGATAGTATAATGTTAGGTTTAATTGTAACTTAGGTTAGGATTTATTTTACAGGTAATTTTGTAACTATTTTAACTAGGTAACTATTAAATAGTTCTGAACTATTTAATAGCTATTGTACCTGGTTAAAATAATTACAAAGTTGCCTGTAAAATAAATATTAATCCTAAAATAGCTACAATGTAATTATAATTTATATTGTAGCTATATTAGGATTTATTTTACAGGTAAGTATTTAGCTTTAAATAGGAATAATTTATTTAATAAGAGTTAATTAATTTCGTTAGATAAAAATTATATTTAATTTAGGGGGTGTTAGTGTTAGGGTTAGACTTAGCTTTAGGGGTTAATACATTTATTAGAATAGCAGTGAGCTCCGGTCGGCAGATTAGGGGTTAATAATTGAAGTTAGGTGTCGGCGATGTTAGGGAGGGCAGATTAGGGGTTAATACTATTTATTATAGGGTTAGTGAGGCGGATTAGGGGTTAATAACTTTATTATAGTAGCACTCAGGTCCGCTCGGCAGATTAGGGGTTAATAAGTGTAGGCAGGTGGAGGCGACGTTGTGGGGGGCAGATTAGGGGTTAATAAATATAATATAGGGGTTGGCGAAGTTAGGGCAGCAGATTAGGGGTACATAGGGATAATGTAAGTAGCGACGGTGTCCGGAGCGGTAGATTAGGGGTTAATAATAATATGCAGGGGTTAGCGATAGCGGGGGCGGCAGAATAGGGGTTAATAAGTGTAAGGTTCGGGGTATTTAGACTCGGGGTACATGTTAGAGTGTTAGGTGCAGACGTAGGAAGTGTTTACGCATAGCAAACAATGGGGCTGCGTTAGGAGCTGAACGCGGCTTTTTTGCAGGTGTTAGGTTTTTTTTCAGCTCAAACAGCCCCATTGTTTCCTATGGGGGAATCATGCACGAGCACGTTTTTGAGGCTGGCCGCTTGCGTAAGCAACTCTGGTATCGAGAGTTGAAGCTGCGTTAAAAATGCTCTACGCTCCTTTTTTGGAGCCTAACGCAGCCTTTATGTGGACTCTCAATACCAGAGTTATTTTTATGGTGCGGCCAGAAAAAAGCCGGCGTTAGCTACGCGGGTCGTTACCGACAAAACTCTAAATCTAGCCGTAGGTGAGGCTCTACAGTTCATTAGTTAGTATTAGGTCAGTTTATGCTATAGATATAGCAAAAATCTTACAAAAACTGTTATAGAACTCTCCTAACCTCTTGATAACTTTAAGTATATAAAGGCAATGAAAAAGTATATATAATGCACCACCTACCAGAGTTATTTTTATGGTGCGGCCAGAAAAAAAACGGCGTTAGCTACGCGGGTCCTTACCGACAAAACTCTAAATCTAGGCCTATGAAAGTAGCTACATTCTATTATCTTCCAAAAATCCATAAACATCAGGAGAATTCACCAGTCAGGTCAATAGTCTCAGGAATAGGTTCCCTCACAACTAAACTTTCTGAATATGAGGATTATTTTTTACAAACATTGGTACCAGTCCTTAAAGCATATATTAGAGACACTCCTCATATTATTTAGAAACTTTCGGAAGTTGAATGGAAGAAAGGTTATAGATGGATAACCCTGGATATAAGTGCTTTATATACCAACATTACCCATCAAAAAATGAAACAATTAGATACTGGCTTAATTAAATTACTAATCTTTAAGATAATAGGAAGGAGTGTATCATTGAATCAATAAAATTCATATTGCTGAAAAACTACTTTAAATTCAATGAGGAGTTCTATTTGCAGATTGGTGGTACAGCAATTGTGACCAAATGTCCCCCCAGCTACGCCAATCTGTACATGGGAATCTGGGAGGAACTCCATTTTTGGCACAATAACCCTTTTTCCAAATATATAAAAACTTGGGCTAGGTTTATAGACAATATTGTACTAATATGGGAAAGTGATGATGAGACTTTGAGAGGCTTTTTAGCTTACATAAATCAGAATGACTTCAATTTGAGTTTCACTGATAATATTAGTGAAACTGAAATAAAATTGTTGGATCTTGTTATATTTTTGAAAATAAAAGAATTCTGACTAAATTATATAAGAAACCAACCAACAGTAATTGGTATTTAAATGCCAAGAGTTGACATATTCCACATTGGACCAGGAATATAACATATGGACAATTCCAAAGGCTTAAAAAAAATTGTTTTAAGGCTGATAATTTTGAAAAGGAAGCGAATATACTTAAGGGAAAATTACTAGCAAAGAGATATAAAGAAGAGAACTTTGGAGGTGTGTCCGGGTGGGAACCATGAAAGATGGAAAACATAGAGGCTCCAAGAGTATTTAGGATTATCCACCAATTATCTATGGAACTCTTTATAATCAAACTTAGATAATACTTATTCCAGATCCAGGAACCTGTCCCTGTTCGGAATATATGTTTTTTTGTCATACCATCGCTTTCATGAACTGAACTGGGCTGTTGGAACTATGGTGGCGGCCTAATAAGCTGATTCCAACTCCCCCCCCCCCCGTTTTACCGGGTATAGCAGAAGGAAAGTTTCTGCCTCAGTTGCAATTGGACTGATATACCACTATAAAGCCTGATTTAAATTACTAATACATAAGCTGGGAAACATCACCTTACAGTCCCTCATAGATCATCTATTTGGGGATCTGAAACAGAGCCTACAAAGGATTCAGGGTTCAAGGCAGACTCCACTCCGCTAACTCCTCAGGAAGTCGATGGCGGTTGCACCACGGAAACCCAGATGGTTATAGTTCAACTAATTCCACAATGCGCAAAGAGATCGCATGTGTCATCAGATATGGAGGATATCGCTCACTTTGCCTGGGAGGAAGTAGTTGGCTCCAGATTGCTAAGTACACAGTGAGATGATTTAAGATATACGTTGCTATTGCAAGCCCCAAATTACGATATTCTTCATCTCACGCATACCACTATCGATGCGCTTCAACTGTCCGTAAATGCCGTCGTTGTTAGGTGGACAAGATGGAGGACATTCTCGCTTGGTCGCAAGTACTCTCTCACACATATTCTCTCCAGAAGGGGGACAAGGGGATCGCCGACATCTGTCATCCTGCGAGCAGGAGTAGGCTAAAGACTGAATTTAGCTGATACATGTGAAATGACATAGTTAACTCTTGTTTATATTCCTATTACTTCATATTAATAGTTATGTAACTTGATTTATTCTACCTGAGATTAATATTTCTATATTTTATGTTTAGCTGTACTCTCAAGTCTATCACCAGCAGATTAGATTAACTGACAAGCTAAGATATATATGTGAGCTTATTCTGTATTAGAGTCCTAGAAGGGGATAGCTCATATCTGCTTGAACAGAGGCTTCAAACTAGATTGTAAGCTCAGCGGCTAACTCCTAAAGATGCATCTAAGTAGATCCAGTAACATGGTCTCCTTTGTGAGGATGCTTGCATGCTTTCTCATGAGATATCTCATTTGGCAGGTTCCAGTATCTATGGTAGTTGGAATGGTACCTAGTGCTACCACTAGTGTTATCCCATAATGTCATACATGTTAAGTTTAGCCTGATAGTCTTTTTATTCTTTTTACTTGACAACCAACCATATTTCAGTAAGATTGGGGATGCAGAGCTACACTATTTAAAACATAATGCAGTAGGCTCCTGTTTGCTTTATATTTTAGATCCTGCTTTCAAGATATAACATAATGATACCTCAATCAGGTCTCTGACAATTAAAGCCTTGGTTTAGCACATAATTATATAGTATTTGGTAGAACTGTGCTAAAGTATTGTTTATAGACAGTGTGCTGTCTGCGATCAAGGCAGCATATTGGATACATATTGCAAAAGCACAGTTATACTTACCATTCAACCTGACTCTACCTTAAAAGGTAGATCTATATCTTATCTACTAAACTATTGTTAGGTACTATAGGTATCAGCAAACATACTCATATTATAGGGCTAACTAAATCTTTATTTGGTTTTCACTAAGTTACTGCAGTTCTCATATTACCACACAAATACTGACTAAGTTCCCATATGTATTACCCCTAGAAATTACTCATCATTAATCCCAAAATCTTTTTCCCTATGAATAAATCTTATCCAGGTTATTTAGTATTATAAGGTCCAAGAGCAACTTTTTCAACTTATAAGCTCATTTGTCAAGAGTTAAAATATCTTATCTCTTATTGCTAAAGTCCATTTATCTCATTCCAGATGCTAGTTAATCTTATAAAAAACCTACTCAATTGTATATGTTCAGGTCAAATTGTGGCTGTACACTCCATAAAAGTCTATAGTTGTTCTCCTTCACCTTTAGTCTAACGGTCACACTTTATTTTATCACACAAATTATTACTTATGTTCTATTTACCAGTATTGTTCTCTATTTTACCATGCCCAAGAGTGGCTTTATATCATCCTAGTATACCTTCAGTAATTTAAGCTATTTCACATAGGTCCAAGAGTGGCCTATAGACAATTTGGGAGGTTTATAAAACAAAAAAATTAGGTTTCAGTAGTATATGATTAGTTTGAAATGTTGTCGAATTTGTCATTTTCTCTTTGGTTTATGTTGACTTTCACTGCATTTATAATTCTGGCAGATAGACATTCAGCTCTTGTAGTCTCAAGAGTTTATCATCTTTCAATTTTATGTCCTGAGTCAACCTGCGTACAACTGATATGCACATAGTTATTTGGTCTCTAACAATTACCTATTCATGTTCAAATCTGTACTGATATTGAGGCCTACTTATTAAGCTGTCAACTTACTTGCATTCGACGGCACCAATACGCTCGCCTGACATCGCCTAACATCGCGGCCGCGGACATGAATACGCTCTCCATATTTAACAAAAAAGCTGTCAAAAAGCTGCACACCAAGTACGGGGAGATGAGCAGCGGACTGTTGTTAACTAACAGTCATCGATCTCGCTGCTATTCGGCTTTTTCACAGCTTTATTTATACCCTGTCACTAAACACCGCCACTATAATAAACTGTTTAACCCCTATCCCACAGCTCCCCGACACTGCCGCAACTATAATACACTTATTAAACCCTATCCCGCCGCTCCCAGGCCCCACCGCCACCAACATTGTTATTAACCCCTAATCTGCCACCCCCTATACTGCCGCCACCTACATTATGTTATTAACCCCTAATATGCCGCCCCCTACACTGCCACCACCTACATTATGTTATTAACCCCTAACCTTACGCCCATACCGCCGCAACCTACATTATGTTATTAACCCCAATACCGCTGCTTCCGGAGCCCAACACAACTAAATAAAGTTATTAACCACTAAACCCCTGGCCTCCCACATCACTACCACTTACTAAACCTCTTAACCCCTAAACCGCCAACCCCCACAACCCACTAACTTTATATTAAATATTAACTCATCCCTATCTTATAATAAATTTAAACTTACCTTTAGATTTAAATTAAACTATATTAAACTATTAATTAACCTACCCTAACTATTATACTAAAATTACATTAAACTATATTAAACTAATAATTAACCTACCCTAACTGTTAGACTAAATTACATTAAACTATATTAAACTAATAATCAATCTACCCTAACTATTATACTAAAATTACATTAAACTATATTAAGCTAATAATTAATATACACTAACTGTTATACTAAAATTACATTAAATTACATTAAACTAATAATTAATCTACCCTAACTGTTATACTAAATTACATTAAACTACAAATTAAATTAAATATATTATATAGTTTAAAACCTAACCCTACTCAAATAATTTAAACCTACTATTACAAATTACAAAGTTACAAAAAACTAACAACTAAGTTACACAAAATAAAAAAGAAATTATCAAAGATTTAAACTAATTACACCTAATCTAAGAGCCCTATGAAAACAAAAAAGCCCCCCCCCCCCCAAAAAATAAATAAAAACCCCTAGCCTACAATAAACTACCAATGGCCCTAAAAAGGGCCCTTTGCGGGGCATTGCCCCAAAGAAATCAGCTATTTTACCTGTAAAAAAAAAATACAAACAACCCCCAACAGTAAAACCCACCACCCACACAACCAACCCCCCAAATAAAAACCTAATCTAAAAAATTTAAGCTCCCATTGCCCTGAAAAGGGCATTCGTATGGGCATTGCCCTTAAAAGGGCATTTAGCTCTTTTTTAAAAGCCCAAACCCTAATCTAAAATTAAAACCCACCCAAAAAACCTTAAAAAAGCCTAACACTGACCCCCGAAGATACACTTACAGTTTCTGAAGAGCTGACATCCATCCTCAACAAAGAGGCAGAAGTCCTCATCGAATCCAGCAGAAGTCTTCATCTAAGCGGGCCAACGTCTTCATCCAACCGGGCAGAAGTCTTCATCCAGACGGCATCTTCTATCTTCATCAATCCGGCACAGAGCGGATCCTTCTTCAAGACATCCAACACGGAGCAGCCTCTTCCTTCGCCATCTTCTTTACAATGAATATTCCTTTAAATGATATCATCCAAGATGGCGTCCCTTAGATCCCAATTGGCTGATAGAATTCAATAGGAAAAAATCCTATTCGCTGTTGCAATCAGCCAATAGGATTAAGCTTACATCCTATTGACTGATCCTATTGGCTGATTGGTAGTTTATTGTAGGCTAGGGGTTTTTATTTATTTTGGGGGGGGGGCTTTTTTGTTTTCATAGGGCTTTTAGATTAGGTGTAATTAGTTTAAATCTTTATTTATTTTTTATTTTGTGTAAGTGTTTATTTTTTTTTGTAACTTAGTGTTTGTTATTTTGTGTAACTTAGTTGTTAGTTTTTTGTAATTTTGTAATTTGTAATAGTAGGTTTAAATTATTTGAGTAGGGTTAGGTTTTTAACTATATAATATATTTAATTTAATTTGTAGTTTAATGTAGTTTAGTATAACAGTTAGGGTAGATTAATTATTAGTCTAATGTAGTTTAATGTAATTTAGTCTAACAGTTAGGGTAGATTAATTGTTTAATATAGTTTAATGTAATTTTAGTATAATAGTTAGTGTATATTAATTATTAGTTTAATATAGTTTAATGTAATTTTAATATAATAGTTAGGGTAGGTTAATTATTAGTTTAATATAGTTTAATTTAAATCTAAAGGTAAGTTTAAATTTATTATAAGATAGAGATGAGTTAATATTTAATATAAAGTTAGCGGGTTGTTAGGTTTAGGGGTTAATAGGTTTAGTAAGTGGTAGTGATGTGGGAGGCCAGGGGTTTAGAGGTTAATAACTTTATTTAGTTGCGGTGGGCACTGGGAGCAGCGGGATAGGGGTTAATACTTTTATGTATGTGGTGGCGGTGTAGGGGGCGGCAAAATAGGGGTTAATAACATTATGTAGGTGGCGGAGGTGTAGGGGCCGTCTGGATGAACACTTCTGCCCGGTTGGATGAAGACCTGCCGGATTTGATGAGGACTTCTGCTGCTTCGTTGAGGATGGATGTCGGCTCTTCAGAAACTGTAAGTGGATCTTTGGGGGTTAGTTTTAGGCTTTTTTAAGGGTTTATTGGGTGGGTTTTAATTTTAGATTAGGGTTTGGGCTTTTGAAAAAGAGCTAAATGCCCTTTTAAGGGCAATGCCCATACAAATGCCCTTTTCAGGGCAATGGGGAGCTTAGGTTTTTTGGATTATTTTTTTTGGTGGGGGGGGGTGGTTGTGTGGGTGGTGGGTTTTACTGTTGGGGGGTTGTTTGTATTTTATTTTACAGGTAAAAGAGCTGATTTTTTTTGGGCAATGCCCCGCAAAAGGCCCTTTTAAGGGCCATTGGTAGTTTATTGTAGGCTAGGGGTTTTTATTTATTTTGGGGGGGCTTTTTTGTTTTCATAGGGCTCTTAGATTAGGTGTAATTAGTTTAAATCTTTATTTATTTTTTATTTTGTGTAAGTGTTTATTTTTTTTGTAACTTAGTGTTTGTTATTTTGTGTAACTTAGTTGTTAGTTTTTTGTAACTTTGTAATTTGTAATAGTAGGTTTAAATTATTTGAGTAGGGTTAGGTTTTTAACTATATAATATATTTAATTTAATTTGTAGTTTAATGTAGTTTAGTATAACAGTTAGGGTTGATTAATTATTAGTCTAATGTAGTTTAATGTAATTTAGTCTAACAGTTAGGATAGATTAATTAATAGTTTAATATAGTTTAATGTAATTTTAGTATAATAGTTAGTGTGTATTAATTATTAGTTTCATATAATTTAATGTAATTTTAGTATAATAGTTAGGGTAGGTTAATTATTAGTTTAATATAGTTTAATTTAAATCTAAAGGTAAGTTTAAATTTATTATAAAATAGAGATGAGTTAAAATTTAATATAAAGTTAGCGGGTTGTTAGGTTTAGGGGTTAATAGGTTTAGTAAGTGGTAGTGATGTGGGAGGCCAGGGGTTTAGAGGTTAATAACTTTATTTAGTTGTGGTGGGCTCTGGGAGCAGCGGGATAGGGGTTAATACTTTTATGTATGTGGCGGCGGTGTAGGGGGCAGCAAAATAGAGGTTAATAACATTATGTAGGTGGCGGAGGTGTAGGGGCAGCAGAATAGGGGTTAATAACATTATGTAAGTGGCAGCAGTGTAGGGGGCGGAATATTAGGGGTTAATAAGTATAATGTAGGTGGCGGCGGTGTAGGGGGTGGCAGATTGTGGGTTAATAACATAATGTAAGTGGCGGCGGTGGCAGGGCGGCAGATTAGGGGTTAATAAGTATAATGTAGGTGGCAGTAGTGTCAGTGCGGCAGATTAGGGGTTAATAAGTATAATGTAGGTGGCTGCGGCATCGGGGCGGCAGATTAGGGGTGTTTAGACTCGGGGTACATGTTAGGGTGTTAGGTGTAAACATAACTTTTATTCTCCCATAGGAATACATGGGATATTGGGCAGCAGTGAACATAAGCTGTTCGCTGCTTTCAAACTCCCATTGATTCCTATGGCATCCGCCCTCTCCAGGGCAGTGGATTGAAAACCAGGTACGTTGGGCTGGAATAGTGGCAAGCGTACCTGGTAGATATTTGTTAAATAGCAAAAGTAGTCAGATAGTGCTGAATTTGCATTCGGAACATCTGTAGTAAGCATCGATCTGTATCGGACTGAGATCGGCAGATCAGAGTTACGTCACAAATTTCAACTTTTGCCAGTCTGTATGCTTTGAAAAATAAGGGGAATCAAGCTTGCCACAATTACACTGCGGAATTACCATCGTATTTGCGGTTGACGGCTTGATAAATATCCCTCATTGTATCTACTCATGCAACTATTGTCAGTGTGAAAGAACATATGTAAAGTTTTGTTATGTTATTATTTATAAAAACCTCAATAAAAATCTTTGATTTGAAAAAAAAAGAAGAGAATCTTCATAAGGCATATGATAAAGTAAACAGAATGAATAGACAGGACATACTAAAACCAGGAAAGAAGCAAAGAAAAGGCAAACAAGACAATAAAAGGGATAATGTAGCATTTATAACGACCTACAATGAAGGTGCTAGGGGCATAAAGAAGATCCTAGAGAAACATTGGCACTTACTGGCACAAGACCCCATGCTGAGTGTCCTGATCAAACAGAGACCTCAAATTATATATAGAAAGAATAGAAATATAAAATCAATTTTAGCCCCAAGTAAATTAAAATCCAAAGGAAAAACATCTACGAATTGATTACACTCCAATTACTACTGTTAGTTACAGCTAT